>NC_044023.1:18746452-19046452 GCF_900496995.4 Aquila chrysaetos chrysaetos
AGCTTCATAAAGGCAGATTCCTCTGCAAGACCCCTTGCTTGAAGGTCCCAAGAACCCAAGAAAAGGTCAGTTTAATCTGTAGTGAATCACAACAGCAGGAGTCAGTGACAACTGCATTAGTGCCACTGTTGATAATGAGCTGTGAATTCCTTCATAGTCTATACAACACACTTGCATGCTGGCTGGATAGGCCATGGAAAAAGACTTCTCTTCCACCCATGCCTGTTCAACCCCTGTTATTTTCAGAGCTTCCTAGGATTCTGTGTGTGGTTGGCGTGCCTCCCTCACACTGTTCTTCGACTAGCCTCCCCTTTAAACATGAACTACTGTACTGCCTCCCTATGCTGACATTCCTCCGGTGCCCACACCAGAGGACTTATGTCTGACAGCATCATCGCTGCCCAGCAGGTAGTTCTCAGCAGCAGTGAAACTGGCCAAAATCACATTAATCTTACCCAGTTGGCTCAATACAAGAAAACAGCAGAAATTCTGTCTCCTAGCTATATAAGAGGGAAGGAGACAGCCAGAAAGAAAACCACAGCCACAGCAATTTTTCTTAGGTGGATATGTACTTACTAACAACCCTGAGGTCTCCAACTAATTTCACACTAACCACCCGTCTGATGGCACTTCCAAACACTACCAAGCAGATCTGGATTAGAAACAATGACCTTGAGGTGAAAGGCTCTGTATCTCATTACTAATCCATTGAGGCTTCCTGTTCTCATGTGATTGCATCTTGTAATTATTTACAAGTACCTCTTTCGAGCACAAGAAATTACAAGACTTTCTTTATAGTGACTATACACCTTTGGAGCATGCAAACCTGACCATTTGAGATTAAGCAATCTAATTAACGTATTTGTTTCTGCACTACCACTTCCATGAAAAGAACTCAATTGCCAGCACACTGACAGTCCTGGCTAGTCCAGTTTAATTCTACCTTGGCAAACAGAACATTTAAGGAACATAATTCACACACCTGGATTGCCATGCTGTAACTTATTTAATGAAATAGTCTGAATTTTGTAGTGTAAAAATACCTACATTTCTGCATTAATAAAAATCTAAGGTTTGCTTTAAAAATATTTTTAAAAATATATTTTATTGTTAGGAAACAGGCATGGCATTATTCAGCATAAAAATGCTGACAAAGAAATGGCTTTTCTAAAGTCCTTTTGTCACTTTATATATGATTTATTGCCTGCAAGTTTCCTGTTTAAATACTTCTAACCAAGTCATTTACTTTTTACTCATGTATTACATACAAAATAAGAGGAAATCTTAACTGAGGTGTCCGAGAAGTTGCTTCTGAGAATGTAAAAATGGCAGTACAGAAGTTAAGGCAAAATTTCCTTTTATTTTTGGGCAAAGGTTAAGGGAGAGGCAAAAGAGGAGGAATACTTAAAAGATTCTAGAATAAGTATAAAATAGTTATTGGGTTTAAAACAATAAAATACAGCGAAAGATACATTCTACTGTGAATCACTGGCTGTGATAAGGAAGGATGAACCTAGGATGAATATTTTTATGCATTCTGAACTTGGTGGCAGATGGCCTGAGGTTACCATAAATATGTACAGTTTGGAAGTGGCCTTAGCTGAGAAGGTATCTGTCTTCAACAACATAACCCCAAAAGATTTCACTTATAAACAGGAAAGCAGGTTTTCCACTATCAAGTTCCGAGCACCCTGTGCTCTGAGAAGCTGAAAAATAACGATCTTTAATCACAACAACTCAAATCTACATAGCAAGCTAGACAGTCAACACATTCAGAATTTAATCTGGTGATGTGTAGAGTATCCCTAACTCCAAGTTACACAAAGTGTTGGTTTACAAGGCTCAGCACCAGAGTGACTTAGAGCTTCAGGTATGGCCTTTAAAAAACATTTGACACTTCATTTAAAATATCCTACTTTTACTGAAGGAAATTTGCCATGAAAGTTCACTAAAAAAACAGGGAAGCACCAGAACATACATCCAGTTCTAGCACTTACAGTTCCTAGACATGGGGTGGCTAAATGACACATTTCAGCATCACCTTTTCCTCAGGGACTATTTTAACTCTAACACTTCTTAGGGACAAAGCCTGAACAACCAAACAATCACAATGATGTAGGCAAATGTGATTCCCCCAAGTACCATGACAGGTCCAAGGAAGACAACATCCACAAAGAGAGTCCCTGAGCCATGTGTTCTGCATTGGTTGGGGATGGGACACTCGAAGTGTGATACTTCTTACAAGGACTTCTCTGTTGCCTCTTCACAGAGCCCACTCAGGCCACAGCACACTGTGATTTGGTGATTCCAGCTGGCAGACAAGTCCCAGCAGAAAAGCTCAGAAAAGTTTTTGAGTATGGCTTCCAAACTGACTGCAACAGTTAGGCACCTGAAAGACGGAATCACTGTATTTAGTATAAATTCCACTCCCTTCCTGAGCTTTAGGTACAAGTACCTTAAATATCAAGTACCTTAAATATCAATAGTAAAAATCTCAGATCACCAATGCTCCCTTGTTAGCTACAAAGGCTGCCCTTTTTCCCTCCTCTTCAAATCTATTCAGACTGTGAGCTGGGGTGGATTTGTTTCCAAGGTGCCCTGGCTTCACATTCATTCTTTAACACAGGCTAGGCATTGAGAGCACTGAACGGCCACCTATAGGTATCTTTTACAATAAAATGAGCAACGGGGTGTGTCAAAAGAAGAACTCAGCTAGCCTCCTACTGAGAACTATTCCATTTTTCAGTTTGTACTCATTAAATTTTGCTAACTATTAGACATGAAATCAGACATGTTATTTGGCAACAAACTTGACAGCTACTTTCTACGGACTAGAAAAAACAGCATCATTTATCTCCTGCAGGAATGCATTTTGCACTCTGAAATTAAAAGGTGCAGTCTCTTGAAAATCATAACTCGTTTTTCTTTTTTTTTTATTTATCTAATATCATCGACATTTTATCAGGAGCTTTGGTAATATATTTTTATTAAAAAAAACACTGAAATTCGGTAAAAGGGAATAGATTTCTATTTCTTTTAATGTTCCTGTCAGTTAAAACCAGAGGGATTTTTTTTTAAGTGAACTTTTTACATCAAATTTCAGTAAAAATTCCAGTAGAAAAGAGGAAAAGTCTGTTAATCTAGACCCCATAAAGCCTGAAAATACTACAGTGAAAAAACAGACACATTTGTGCGTGAAGTGTCTTGTCAAAATTGGGACTACCTTCTTTAAAAGAATTTCTCACATGTCCTTCCTAATATTAGCAAGAATAGTGTTATGACTGATCATGATTCCCTGCTTAAAGAACAGGTAAGTTTCAGATGAGAGGTAGATGGCAATTACTGGGATGAATAGATCCTATATTAGAGATTCAACATGCTGCCAATCCAACACATTATCCTTTGTCAGCTTTTAAGTAATTTTAAGCATTTGGATAGAGGTACATTATTAGATAGTTTATGTTTCAAGGCACACAGACAAGATATGGAGGCTTACTGTTAGAAGTGGAAAACATCTTTGTCTGCAGGATTCTGTAAATGGCTTGCCCAGATACCTTCACACTACAAAGTTGATGCTTTTACTGAAGCTGAACAGGGACTCTTTCTCTCAGCTGCCACCTCAGACCATAGAACAACACAGAAAGTGCTGAATTAAAATCTTTAAAGAAGAGCCTGTAGCAAGGAGTGACCAGTTTCCAGCTACAGGCAGAGAGAAAACAAAAACACATAGTCTAGCGTCTTTTAGTAAGCAATCAGTCCTTGGGTGTAAAAGTAAATACAATGTGGCTTATGTCTTATCTTCACCAGTACTGAACCAAGACAGGCAATTAGGCAAAATGAGAATGGACTCAGTGAAACAATTTGTTATTTGTTTACTATACAGTATCATCTAATAGAGACTCCACAGAAACAAAATCCCTTCCTGGAGGTCTTTGCTTTGCTCATAAGTCATTACCCTAGAGACAAGAGATATCACTGATGCTATTTTAATCCACTAAGCTGCCTTTGCTCAGCTGTATGGCAAGTCTTATAAAACTCTGCTGTGTACAAAGCAAATTCTTTCTTCTCCTGGCAAGAAGACCTTGAACTTGAAGGTTTGAATCTATAGCAAGTCAGACTATGGCAAAATGACTAGTCATAATAGTAGTGCAGGATAATGCCTTATATTTTCAAATTTTAGGTTTTGCTGTACTATATTAGTGCACATCCAGCAGTCCTTGTCACCAGTAATTACTATCTCACAGCAACTACACAAAAGTACTTGCCAATTAACTAATTTCATTTTGACAGTTTTGGAAACAGAAGAAGAGAAGAAATATTGATGTCTCCAAACCACAGGCAGCAGCTGACACACATCTTCTTTCTATCCGAAGGAGCTGCTGTCAAATGAATTGCTTAAAAAGGTATCTGAGGTGTTTCTATAGAATACAGCAAGGATGCATTGCAGAGCCTTCTGCAAATATTAATTCTTGAGGTACTATTAAGATCAGTACAAATGAAAAATACTCCTTGGTGGCAAGAAATGACAACTTGAGCAAAGTACGATTTATAGATGGCCAGTATTTTAAAGACTAAAAGAATTTTGAGAATAACAATTGCCTCTAAAAAATAAAGCAAATCTTGACTTTTTCAGCAATATGCACTAAATATTTAATAAGGGATCCTGGAGCTCAGAAAGGTTTAAGACACTGTGTTAGGATATTGAACTAATAAGCTCCTCCAGTAAGCCTCTAAATACGTATAGTTAAACACTACCTAGTTTATTTTAATTATTTAACACAGAGACTGAAGGAGGTTAATGTGACCCAGCGGACTTGTTTATGTTGAAAACTATTGCCTCTCCTTACTCAAAAATCTGCATGCTGAGCTGCATCATAGCACAGAGTTACAAGGGAGCAATAAGGAATGGAGGTTTACAGCTGCTTGCTAACGTCCAAATGATAGCATTTATACCAGGGCAGTGACTGCAAGAAGGCACAGGTAATAAAAAAGTCAGGCCCATTGACTTTGTCAACATCACTGGAAAAACTAATACATGTAAGTTAGGTGCATAGTTGAGAACACCTTCGATGATGAGGGATATTGCTAGTTTCCTAAATTTAGTTTTAGAAATATAAAAATCCCTATCGTTTACCATTCAGCTCAGAAACATAGCTGTTATTTGTCCTTCTCTCTCTTCAGACCATGGATGACATCACTTTGATCTCCAGCCTTGTCCTCCGGCTACGACAGTGAAGAAAGCAGCCTTCACTAAGCCACTGAAAACAATAAAAAAAACCCAAACAACTTCAAAAAACCCAAAGGATAGTTATTAAACAATAGGGGGAGAAAACCACTTTTGCAATCTTTCACATCCAATCAAAAAGAGAGAAATTAGGGAAAAGTAACCATCCATGGCCCCACCACAGGAGGGGGAAATAATCCAGCTTTAAGCAATACCAGCTAAGGCCCAGTGTATTCACCTGGATGCTCAAAGCCCCATCCAACCTGGCCTTGAACACTTCCAGGGATGGGACATCCACAGCTTCTCTGGGAAACCTGTTCCAGTGCCTCACCACCCTCACAGTGAAGAATTTCTTCCTTATATCTAATCTAAATCTACCCTCTCTCAGTTTAAAACCATTAGCCCTTGTGCTATCACTACACTCCCTGATAAAGAGTCCCTCCCCACCTTTCCTGTAGGTCCCATTTTATGTACACTATAAGGTCTCCCCAGAGCCTTCTCTTCTCCAGGCTGAACAACCCCAACTCTCTCAGCCTGTCCTTATAGGAGAGGTGCTCCAGCCCTCTGGTTATTTTTGCGGCCCTCCTCTGGACTCGCTCTAACAGGTCCGTGTCTTTCTCATGCAGGGGGCCCCAGAGTTGAACACAGTACTCCAGGTGGGGTCTTACAAGAGCAGAGTAGAGGGGTAGAATCACCTCCCTCAACCTGCTGGCCACACTTCTTTTGATGCAGCCCAGGATGTGATTGGTTTTCTGGGCTGCAAACACGCACTGCTGGCTCATATTCAGTTTTTCATCCACTAATACCCCCAAGTCCTTCTCTGCAGGGCTGCTCTCAATCCACTCATCACCCAGCCTGTATTTGTGCTTGGGATTTCCCTGACCCATGTGCAGGACCTTGCACTTGGCCTTGTTGAACTTCATGAGGTTCACACGGGCTTACCTCTCCAGCCTGTCAAGGTCCCTCTGGATGGCATCCCTTCCCTCCAGCCTGTCGACCACACCACACAGCTTGGTGTCATCGGCAAACTTGTTGAGGGTGCACTCAATCCTATTGTCCATATCACCAGCAAAGATGTTAAACAACACCAGTCCCAATACTGACCCCTGCGACTTGGGCAGTGCGGCTGGAGCACTTGCCAGTGAAGACTGAGGCAAAAAAGTCATTGAGTAGCTCAGCCTTCTCTATATCCTGGGTAACCAGGTCTCCTGCTTCCTTCCAGAGGGAAGGCCCACATTGTCCCTAGTCTTCCTTTTATCATCGACATACCTATAGAAGCTTTTCTTGTTGCCCTTGATATCCCTGGCCAGATTTAATTCTATCAGGGCTTTAGCCTTCCTAACCTGATCCCTGCCTGCTCAGACAATTTCTCTGTATTCCTCCCAGGCTACCTGTCCTTGCTTCCACCCTCTGTAGGCTTCCTTTGAGTTTGTCCAGGAGCTCCTAGATGAAGACCTCCTGGTGTTTTTGCCTGATTTCCTCTTTTTTGGGATGCATCACTCCTGAGCTTGGAGGAGGTGATCCTTGAATATTAACCAGCTTTCTTGGGCCCCTCTTCCCTCCAGGGCTGTATCCCACGGAACTCTACCAAGCAGATCCCTGAAGAGGCCAAAGTCTGCTCTCCTGAAGTCCAGGGTAGCGAGCTTGCTGTGCGCCCTCCTTGCTGCCCTAAGGATCTTGAACTCCACCATTTCACGGTCACTTCAGCCAAGGCTACCCTTGAGCTTCACATTCCACACCAGCCCCTCCCTGTTGGTGAGAACAAGGTCTAGCATAGCACCTCTCCTTGCTGGCTCCTCCTTCACTTGGAGAAGGAAGTTATCATCAATGCATTCCAGGAACCTCCTGGATGGTTTATGCCCTGCTTTGTTGTCTCTCCAACAGATACCAGGGTGGTTGAAGTCTCCCGTGAGGACCAGGGCTTGTGAACATAAGGCTGCTCCTATCTGTCTATAGAGGGCCTCATCTGCTCAGTCTTCCTGGTCGGGTGGGTGGCCTGTAGCAGACCCCCACCTGTCCCTGCCCTCACTTTAATCCTGACCCATAGGCTCTCGGTTGGCTCCTCATCCATCCCCAGGCAGAGCTCCATGCTCTCCAGCTGGTCATTGACATAAAGAGTGACACCCCCTCCTTGTCTCCCCTGCCTGTCTCTCCTACGTTCCTTCTCATACGTGGAATGCAAAACTGTAAGTCTCATGCACAGTATGATGTGCCAACGAAAAACTACAGTTTAGCTCTGCAACATCTCTGACTATTTCAGAGCAATGTTCAGAGTCATCATTTTGATTCTACAAACTCGTATTTATACAACAAAGGTTGCTAAAGACTAAGGAAAAAGCCACTGAGAGCAGAAGTTGTGGGACAGACATCAGTTGGCAAAAGGAAGGCTTTGGAGTTCACTGCGTTAATGGCATTATATGCATTCAGAAGGGAACAAATAATAGAAATTTTGCATATGCGTTTCCTAGAAACAAAGAATCTGCTGCGCTAGAGCAAGCCTATCAGCAGATCCATGCATGAACACAGCTTTGCGTTGCTCTACTGTTGAAGCTCTTCTGACTTAAAACTGCAGAATCCTCCCCAAAGGCATGATAAACACTGTTATTTCAGCTTCTCAAGAGACCAGCGCCGGCACCTCAACCCTTTACCATTCAGTCAGTCTCACCACCACCATCACCTGCGGTTACAAACATGGATGACCATGACTGTGCTTTGTTTCTAACTCAGTGCTCTGCCTGAGTGAAAGGTGTAACATTTTTAAACACTTTCTGAGATCTGCGTGTCTAAATTCCACAGCTATTCGATTTCCACCATTTAAATAAGTTGGGGGTTGTGTTTTGGGGCTTTACCTTTTAGAAAAACAAAACTTCATGAAAATTACTGATCTCACAGTGAAAAAGCACCCTGATTTTAAAACAAAGCTGAGGTAAAATTATTCCAAAACCTCCAAGTAACATCAACATCATCTTCAAACACCTAAAATCTCAGTAGAAGGGCAATCAGTGGGGCAGAAACAAAGAGGGAAGCTTATCCGTACAAAAAGAATGTTTAAAAATAATTAGCGATTCAGATGTTCTATCAGAGTAAACCCAGGAGGTACCAGAGTCTTTTTTACCCCCAGTCCTGAATAAAAATAGCACACTTAAGTCTTAATTTTGTTGGCTTATTTTTCCTTTTCTGCAAGATTTTCATTACTGCTTTCCTTTAAAGCTCTCCCAAGACTCAGTTATATGCCCGGAGAGCTTTTAAAGGAAAAGAGCTTACTTGCCTGGCATCTCTTTCCAGCCTCTCTTAGCTCTAATTACAAGGTAAAGATTAAAAAGACAAATTAGTTTTATCATTGAATCCTTGGCCTTTTGGAAAGGAAAAAAAAAAAGAAACAAAACCCAAAACAAAACAAAAATCAGTGGAGCTTCCAACCTCAGGTAAAATGTTGAAGTCAGCAGCTTGTACTGGAAGGGGGCGGGAGAAAAAATGAAATCCAATTTACAAAAAAATTTCACTACAAAGCTTACATGCCTTGGGGCAGTCTTGCTTGAGTACAAAGTTGTACGGCATGCAGGTGACATAATTAGGTCACTGGGGGCAAGGCTTCTTAGAATTATTACATAAAGAAATCCATAAAATTTCTCAAATTAGACTTTCTCTAGGTTTCAAGGAGGTTCAAAAGAGCAACTCTGCAGGCAACCTGGAGTAAGGCCTTCCTGGCAACACATAGCATTGCAGTTATATGGTCTGGCTAACTAAACGGTTACTTTCCATCATTTTTCCATTCTCAGCTTGCAATTATTTGTGGGATCCTGCTAAATACATTCTATAACTTTTGCACTGAACGTGAAAGAAGATTAGAGAGATGCAATGGGCAAGCTGCCATTGGTGTTTCCCTGTCATTTCAGGTTGAGGCATGACATTGCTCGTATAATAAAAGTGGCTAATAAAAGTTAGACTTTGCGGATAGGATTTTCAGAAGTGTCTAAAAGGTGACCCAGGAGCTTTGAAAGCAATGACCTTTCCTGCTCAGTGTTTGTTGCTACTAACTAAAATGGATGATATCTAATTATCAAACTCTAATGGAACAGAAATCAATTGTGAGTTGGACACTCACATGTGAGAATGGCAATGGTTGTGCTGGGAGGGATGGACCCCAGTGTTGGGATGACAGGCCACACTGACACAACAGCTACAGGTCACAGCCATAAGCAGCTGCCGGTGTATGCATTCACTGGATTTTTCAAGGAGTACATGTTCCTGCTCCTCTATCACTGCAGGCTAGATGGAATTGTCCCACAGACAACCTTACATCTGGCCCATTTCACAGTGGCAATGCCATGAAAAACAGCATTCAAATCATCACTATCTTCTCGCACCAGAAAAAAACAATTTTTCCCGACATTAAACAAGCCAAATCTCATTTCAGAGGTGACCATCGCTTCTTGAGGTGACTGTAAGAAATAATCCCTCATTGATTGTGCTGTTCCACTAAGTTGCATCCATGACAACATGTCTGTTTTCTGTCTCCATCTTACATCACTGCCATGGCTTCCATTCTCATCCACTTCACAGTGCTCAGGCATCTTCTGTGCCCCTTAACTACAAGGCAAGCACTGGTTCCAGTGTAGAGGTGTATTAATCAGCAAGCTGCCAGGACACACAGGGCAGGTAACCCTCACATTACACTGTAGCTTTTCCTTAGTGGAGGCAATAATGTACCTCACTTCTGGTTTTCTTCAAATTGCTAGAAACCCTACCATATTTAAGATCTTAGTTTGGTTGGATTTGGCCCAGCAGTTTCAAGTAATTATTGGGGAGTCAGCGATTGTTAGAGGGACTGTAAAATTACATATGTCCTGCTCCTTTAGGAACTTTAAGTCCTTCAGGGTTAAGAGGTGTTTGAAATGCAAGCTATACCCATGGTTCCCCTTTTGGAAAGGGCTGTGAATTAAACAGTCTCACTAAACACAGTAAGACTCAGCCATCTCTTGTTCTCTAGAACAGTCTCAGTTCCATTTACTCTGAAGCATTTCATAATTAATTCAGAACATGCTGGACTATTGGATTGACAAGTATCACAATACACAAGAGCAAACTGAAATGGAACAGACTAACTAAAGAGAAGAAAGAAACAACTTGCTCAGGACAAAAACCAAAGCATTGTTCTTGCCACCCGTAGCTAATCCCAATACTTGGAACAAGACACCAACATAGGGATCTACTTAACAGCTGCCTTTTTACACAACCATTACAACTACATAAATCATCTCTTGATTATACTGTATCACTTCCTAATGAATGTACAGGAGAGAATCCCAGTACACATCTATGCTGTGCCCTTAAAACTCCCAAATTCCCCTTAAACTCCCCAATTTCTTATGGATTATTTCAAGTGTCTGCCAGCTAGAGATGTTCTGTCCTCTCTGTGGATCTTCCATCATCTGTCACCTGGGGCATACACAGCACCACTCCCAAAGGGTCAATCACAGAGCTAGGTTAATAATGCCAACCAGTTACCTTCTCTGAATGACACAATTAACCCTAATTAAGATATCTTTCTATTTCTAAAAAATCCTCCTTCAAAGCGATTTTTCCTTTAGGCCTTTAAGCCAACCAGATCAATTCAACAGCTGGGACAGTCCCATAAGTCAAACAGCCCCAATTTCCATAGCACAGCATCAGATAACACCTTCAGCCAGTGCACATGGCTTGCGTTGATAAGTTTCAAACAGGTTTGTGTCACTATATCTGCAAGCAAGTTCACAAGGAGGTGAACAAGTTGCCAAAATCTTGTTTCATTCTGAGATTAAGGGCCATAACAGAGGTCAAGCCTGTACTGGCTCCAAGCTTGCATTTTTCCCCACATAGTAATTTTCCTTACTTTATTATCTCCACATTCTTGCCTAGCACCATCACTAGGACCTGTGGCTGGGATTAAGTCTCTTCTACATATCCAAAAGGTACTGTGGAATTACTGTTAACAGTCCAGTCACCGGCTGTCACTGCTACAGCATTTATTGGCCCTGCTGCTCTGGGAAAATAGTCTGTGTTTTTATCTCTTATTTCCTGCTTGCAACAAACAGTACTATCTTTATTCTACCCACTTAATAACATATTCACCCCCTAGTAAATCAACTATTTCCTCTTAAACTTAGAACCACCTCCAAAGAAAGCAGATGTGATATTTTCCGAAATATATCTTGCTGTCATTTCACCTACAGTATTTACTAGTTAGTCAAGAACAACTGAAAAAAAATATATCACCCCTCAATATTTAGTTGCAAGAGACCAGAAGTCAAAAAATAAAAAAGCTCTTGTTCTGTTGACTGAAGTTCAATCTCTACCTAGATACCCAAAAAGGTTATCATCATCAGAATTTTAATTTTTGTGGAACTTTCTCATACCGCAGAGAGAACCTTAACTGTACAAATCTCTTTTCTCTTACTGTACAGACTCGGCACACGAACAGCTGAAAAATACAGCACTGACACTGAGGTGAACTGCCCACACTTTCATCCTAATGGATTGTTAGCCTCAGAGGCGAGCTAGAGCCCATTAAAATGCTGGCACACATATAAGGTATTGTAGGTCCGAGCACTCAGCATAAAATCATGACATTTAGTTAAGAAACATGTTATGTTATAAAGGTACAATGCTACACAAGATGTTGTTACAAATTTTAAGTAACATAATTTACATTTTAAATAGACTCAAGAATTCAGATGCTGCTTCAAGTAACATGAGGAATGTGGGATTGCTCAAGGTCAAATTTAATTACAAAGCCTGCTAAGATGAGGACCATTTTTTAAGCAGTGGGAAATTAAGTTATTTGTCCGTGCTATCTGGCAGTAAATAACTGCCTGTTTTAACTGCTGTTGATATAGCCTAATAAAAATTGGAAGGGAAACACTCATGCTCACTTTCAGTTCCCTTTCCAGGTAAAGTTCTACGTGATGTTCAGCAAGCTGAGCTGGTCATTGCTGCAGTCTGACCCACACCAGGTACACAGGCACATCACCTGCCCACTGGCTCGCTCAGCCCCCCTGGCTCTTTGAAGATCTAGTACAGCAATACGCATTCTGGGACACTGTGAGAAGAGGAAACTGAAGACCAAGCTGTGCCTCTCCTGGATACACAAAGCCAAATAACAGAAGACTAACTAGGGAGAAAGTCGCATGAAAGCTGGGAGAGTATTTTCTAACTTGGACAGTCCCACTACTTACGCAGACAAAAAAAGGAATATATGGATGTGTTCTCCTGCTGCCATCCAGCGGGGAGGTTGAGTAGAAAGCACTTGAGTAAAGATCGATGGCTAACAAGGGCTGAGTCTGAGTCACTGTCAGATTGATGCTTATTCTGCACCTTGCTGTCAATGCCATCCAAGACAAAAGTTTTCAGAGAAAGTAAAATAAAACAGATGTTGAATAAGAAACCGTTGTAACAGTCTGCTGCTTCTGCGCATGGACAAAGGAAGCACTCTTGATCCAGCTCATTCCTGGCACTGCCTGTGAAATCACTCTACGGACTTGATCTGCTTCGATCCTGCAGCTGTTTAGCTGTTTTAAGATGCTGGAGCTGACAGAGGGATGGTTACTCAGAGTTTTGTAACATGCAGGATCTCAGCTTATACCATCACAAATTTCAAGTCTTCAAATCTACAAATTTCATTGCAGTTACAATGGAAGTTGTACTACCTCACATACACACATTTGAAAAATCCTACTGGCTGCTAATCTGCAGTGATAGGTATTTAAATTTCTTTTTAAATCTGGCTTTAAAAGCCTATATCTGCCTTGTTTCAGCACTTGGGAGCTCAGAATATAGATGTCTAGAACAAAATGAGACTCTGATACTCTGCTATCTACTTAGCATCCCCTCATAGATAACAGAGGGCCTCAGAATTGGTAAATGATAGCATAACATTTTCATTATCAACATCATTACTTGTGGATGATGAAGCAGAGGCAGTGACAACAATTTAAAGCCAACTCAAATTGTCAGGGTACAGTCTACAGGGCAATTTATGAAGAAGATAAATTTCTGATGCTAATAGGACTCTACAGCAAGACATCAATAGGCAAGAACTCCTCCAGCAAATCAAGGAGAATGGGAGGGAAGGAGAGGGAAGTAGACTGACTTGGGACTAGGAGAGAGGAAAAGACAAAGCTCTCCTGAGCAGCCTAGCTGCACAATCAACGCTCTGCTTTGTGAGACGGTGCCGTGCTGCTGAGACTGACTCTTTTTTCTCTATGTCCATGTTTTTCATACCTTCATAATGCTTCCTGTAAAATTACTACAAGCAACATAAAATTACCATTTAATCCACAGCATCAAATCCCACTACACAGAGCTCTCCCAGACAGCAGTAGTGGTGTAGCAGTCAACAAAGGGGATGATGCTTTCTCTTCAGTGTATGAGAGAAAGTAGGTGAACCATGGCCCAATAAACACCCTTTACCAGTACAGACATTCAACTACACCATCAGCAGAATGGAAGAATCTTAATTCACATTCCATCTGTTTTGACTACTGAGGACTTATCCACATCAGCCTAACTCTTTGATTATCTTGGGATTTGTATAGCGGTTGGAAACACTGACATACGTTGTCTTCCTTGTACAGTTAACCTTCCTGAAAAGCAGGGATAAAATCAGAACCCCTCTACTCTCCAGCAACTCCTGGGTGCTATAAATAATATTCTACTGGAGTCACAGGCAAAACTTAGAGCTGCCCTGTGACTACTTGCTATACATTGCTCCAGGTACCAAGTCAGCTTTCCACAGAGAATCTGCAAGTATATCTGCCCTTATTTTCTGCCATATGTTCAGCTCAGCTCTGTGTGAGCAAGACACCAAGCCCAGGACCCTCTCAGTGCTTAATTTCAGATGGATTAATTTAAGATAGTTACATTTTGTCAGTAAACAGATGTCCTTGATTTGCCTCTATACCAAAACACAAAAAGCCCATTTACCTTTTAAAAAAACTAACTGTAGCATTAAAGCCCGGGTAATTCACACACCCATACAAACATTGCATAGACAAGACTTGCATAGCACATAACATGAAGAATATTCTCAGCCTTTGCAAATTTCTGCTTAACCATGTTTTAAACTTTAACACTTGTTTGGATACAGGACAGCAGAACTAACTGAAAGTGTACAATATATTATTTAATCTCTGATTCTAGTCAAGAGGGTATGTAATCATTAGCACAGACCTATTTATCTCCTCCTTATTTCATCATTCAATAATTTAAATGTGATTTTTGAATTTCAATTGGCTTATCAAGTCCTCAACAACATGATGAGATCCTGTCTCCACTGAAAGTGATTTCTGCTTTTCTTCTTCCTTGAAGACTGTCATGTCCTGTTCACTCTATCAATCAGCCTGACATTATCTTCCTTTCACAGAACAGATAGCTTAAGTCATCAGATTTATGCAAAAAATAACAAGTAGCTCTCATTGCCCCAGAGAGCACTTTGCAATTGGATGTTGTTCTTTATACACACTCTTACTGAAGCACAGTGTTTATCCTTGTGTATTTCATGCTACATTTTATATTCATCAATTCTTTGCTTAATGCTTTATTTACAGTATGTCATAACATCAATGACTTTAAAAAAAAAATACTGCTTATTGATTTTCAAACAGATACAGAAAAAAGGTAGAGGAAATGGAAAGACGGGGTATTTAAGAAATCCATTAACACAAAATGGAATTAACATCAGAAATACATACTCATATGCTACTGTAACTCAACTGTTAAAACACAGGCCTCTAAATACACCATAGCACCCAGATAACTCCAGTGATCAGCATCTGCCTTTCATGCTTCTCGCCCTGTGTGGTATCTCCAGTATAGATCAAAAGTACCTTTGCTTCCATTTAAGCCTGTAATCTTATTCTTCAACTAAATAGTCACTCCAGCTTTACAGGGAAAGGAAGGCATCTCACTAAAACCGGCTTATGGTTTTGCGGGAACCAGCAGAATGTTACACATCTTGGTTCTGTCTTAGGACTTGATTGTATTTTTAAGGTTTCTACCATCAAGGTTGGCCAAATGGTGGTGGGGAATGGTACTGCCCTTGTCCCTGGAGAAGCTCAGAGGTCTGCATGCCCTGAAGAGTGACACTATCAAGCAGGCCTTTCAATGGGACAGTGCCAGAGTGCAGTTGGCACCTCCTAAGATGGATGCTACCTGAACCAACACAACTGTTGGAGGACTGAAGTGTAACAGGGGCCCTGGCATTCTGGCTTTCTACATAGTGAATGGAGAGACAGTCTTGGCACCTGTCACAGTCACTGCATCTCTCACAGGGGATCTGAGCAGGGCACAACAATGCTTCCTCCCCCCACTTCTCCTCCTCAGTCAGCTAGCATTGTTTGTGATTTAGCAAGGAGTCATCATGACATTACTGAAGGGATGGCCATACCCTTCTCAGCCGGAGGTCAGTACATACTGCCTCTCAACTCCCGTTACCTTAGTGTTTGTTACCTGTGCTTCACGCTGACTGCTGCATGAAATGAGTATCAGCCTACTAACATGTTAATATAAGAGCAGTGGCAATTAGCAATATCCATTGCCTCATTACAACCATCTGCCAAGGCTGCCACAAAACAGACATTTTTCCATTGCTGGTCCCCTGACTGAATTTATCATTCCACAACATGCAGTTTTAACTTGGTCAAGGAATGACCTTGCTAATACTGTTTATTATCTAACAGATCTCAGCCTGAAAGCCCATGTCATAGTCCATAAAAAAAAAAATACAGTGAGAAAAATTTAGTAACTGTAAGAACAAAGTATTTAGCATTCAATGCAAAATGTTAATAATAATTTTAAAATGCCATTTCTTTGCATGGCTTTTTGACCAACTCAGCTAATGGACTCTGGACTAGGAAATACTGGAAATAAGTTGGGGAAGGCAGCTTACTGGTCACTTGTCAGCTTTGATAGGCGTATACCTTTGCTGTAGCTGGCCAGCACACTGCAACGATAATATTTAAGTACTGCTCTGTGTTGTTTGCATAAATAGTAGCCCAGTCGCCAAGTCTCAGGGAAGGCAATCTAAATATAACCTCTGGCACTGTTCTGCAACTGAGTCCAATTTGTTCCCAAGACCTGGAAGCATTCACCATGCACACATGTGTGTTTCAGCCCCCCATCTGTTAAATGAGAATAATCACACTTCATTTGTAAAGCACTTCATGTTCTACTGACAAACACCTTGTATTGCTTTGATTTCAGCGAGTCTGGCTGCCAGAGTAGAGTTACTCCAGCATATCGCTGTTTATTTAGACTGAAGCACTTGGGGCAAAGACCCTTCTCTTTTGTTGAGAGGCAATACAGGGAGAATGCTGGATCACCTTTATCCCTCTGGTAAACTCGTCATTCCACAGCCATAGTTCTTTTTAATGCTGTTTTGACACAGTTCTTGCTACAGCTGAAAGAAAAATGGAAATGATTTTGCAAAAAAACCCTACTCAGGCCTTGGTTCTGATCCAGAATTCCGTTAATCCAAATCCCTTGGTACTGGGGAAGGGTCAGGAAAAAGCTTTCCATAGTCACTGTTGGATTACATTTTCTACCCCAGAAGAGGACACGTTTTCAGAGTAAACTCTCTTTTCTCTCTAGCTTGGCACAAACTACCATGTGATACAGTCTGATAAAAGGATGTTTCTTTACATTAGCATAGCAGACTTATTTGTCAGTTGTAGACTAATTATCTTGGCTCCTTGTTTGGGGACTGTGGCATCCCTTGCAGGAAAACTGCATTTTGCTGAGGGCAGCAGTTTTACTCAATTTATAAAGAATGTCGACCCGAAGTTGTGGATTTTTCGTATTTCCAGTAAAAATAGTGTATGGCGGGGGGAGAAAAATAGCACACCTGCCACAGTATTTCCAAATAACCTGTCAAACTAGTGCTTTTTCCTATATAGTTCAAACAACAAAAAAAAATGAGCATAGGTCTGATAGTAAAATCCACTATGTTGTTCCCTCCCCGTTCCTGAAACCTTGAAAATAGAACAAAATCTGAAAAATTAAGACAATGCAAGTAAATTATTAAGCTGTATTATGAGTGGGCACTCCCAAAAACCAGACAACTCATTTGGACACACCATCGAGCAAGTGTCAGTCCTAAAAGGCAACTTCCAGTGCAATCAGGCTTCTTTTTTCTTTTTAAGCTAGATGCATTTAGAAACACCGAAAATAAATATATCAGTTACATTTTAATTCCTCAGTGACCCAACAGTGCTAACTCCAACAGGGTCCACCTAGAGAACAGTGGGGACCTCTTTCTACATTCAAACTGGTTTAGATGAGAAATTTCAGTTTATTTAGTTTTAGTGGTTTTTTTGTTTTGGTTTGGTTTTTTTCAGTTGGAGGAATACCAGCATCTGCTGAAAGGATTCAATAGACAGAAATCACTGGCATATCCACAATTTGGGCCAGGCACTCATGTTGCTAGGGTGATTTATGCCAACTGAGATAATTTGCACTTTTTTCAAATTATACTCTGACTTGATTTTCATACTTTAAGCAAATTATATTTTCTAAAGACAATCTAAGAATACTTAGGAGTAGCAACAAACATCAGTGACAATATACAGTCTAAGATCTTCCTGTCTGATCTGCTCTGAAGAGGGCATCGCCTCAAAATGGTAAATTATAAGAGGACAGGCACCATTCCTTTGGGTGACCAGTTATTTATTGTGCCTCATTTAAAAAAAAAAAAATGGGGGGGAGGGACACAGAGCATTTGCACAATTATTGCTTATTCATGAAATGCAGTATATACTTTTTATTATATCACCAGACTGTGCAAATGACATCATTGGGGCAGGGGAGCAATATGTCAGAAAGCCTTGATACTTTCAAATTGTATGGCACGTAGGATAGTATAAAAGAGCTGTAGATATGTATTTATAGGGAAAACAGATATTTCCATGCTCATTTTCAAGAGATTTTGTCTTTCGTTGTCTTGTGCATTGGATTAAGAAGAGCACTGGATCCAACCTGGTACCTTACAAAGGTCATAGCTATGAATGAGGGACTTCCATGCTGTTCTCTCCCCTTTTGCACTGTTTGCTGCTGAAGGACACTTGTGCTCTAACCAAGTAGGCTAATGACACCTTAAAGCCCTTGAACTCCCTCACCTTCACGTCCTGTCCAGTGACAATCCAGGGTCAGCACAAAGGAGGAAGGTCTGCATGCTTTCTATCAACTTTTATATCCTGCTATGTAGAAGGAAATCTCCCAAGGAAAAAGGGAGCTATAGAAGAAAGGATATACAGAGCACAAGATATACTTTAAGCTTTTTCACCCAACCTGAAAATAAGATGCATGGGAAAGACTACCTTGATATATTTAAATTTTTGCTTTTCAATTGCTTACAATTTCACTTTTGATATCAGGCATCAACAGCCAACATGAAACTAAAATCAGCTACATACAATACCCTACAAACACCTCTTAACGCAATCATGATCTGTTACACACAGATCCTGCCGTTCCACCCCAGAAGTATAACACATCAAGCTAATTTGCAACAATTTGTCTCTGTGCAAAAAAGACTGAAAGAAATCTGTTTATTCCAAAATACTCACTGCAACTTACAATGCTACTTTAAGGAAACACCGGTGTAAAACTAATGGAAGAATTGATATCAGGAAGATGCAAGCATTAAATAACGCTAAGAGAAATCCTGCCTCACACTTGTCTGGTCATTATTTCTCTAAACAACAACATAAATCAAAAGAATAGTGACCATCACTGGACTGCAAGGCATATGGATGCTGTCCATCAGGAAGACAAAAGTAGAAATAAATAAAGAAAAAAATAAATAAAGGCAGGCCAAACACTAAGCAATAGAAATGTTGATCCTAGAATTTTCCACTCATAACTTCTGTCATTTGCAGCGTATCATTAAAGATTGCCACCCTGGAAAATAATGAATGTCAGGTGTAGTCTCCACTCCTGTGCTGATGAATAGCATCACCAGCCTGATGAGGAGAGATTACCCTGCTGAACCCTACAAGACATCTTTAGTCTTCTGATTTAGAATCCATTGTCCTCTACCAGTTGTCACTCTCCTGAAGGAATGCAAGAATGCTGCCAAACACTGGAAAACAGGAAGCTGCAGCAAAGGGCTATCGGCAGCAATCTGGAGGTGCTCCGCCAACAAAACACTTAAATGTTAGTAAAAAAAAAAAAAATTCCATCTCCAGGTTCTTCCATTATTAATTAAACATTTTCTGGTTTCCAAGAAAAAAAATGCTTGCTCAAACATGTCCTTGAAACCAGAGAAATCAACACCATAAACTTTCAAACTAACATGGAGGGGCAGCTCTCTGGCAGTGAAAAATACCATGTTTGGCATAAGAGCAGAGCTGAGGACTTCTTCATGCAGTCTGAGTAGACTAGGCACAGGTGGAGCATGTTTGATGCTACAGCCAAGTATGACAACTAATTTCCTGCTCTTAAATACAGGGTGAATATTCTGTACCCACCTACAGCCAAAACCATGGGCAAACGGAAGCCAGTATGGAGGGTGACCATGTCCTAGCCTGCTTCTGAATCAGCCTTCACTTGGCAGCATAGACAAAAATAGACAAGAAGTCTAAATCACCAAATCAACAGAAACTGCTATCCATTTCCATGGACTTTTATTCAAGCCTGTGCAGTCACTCATTTGGGATGAAACTTTCCAGTAGCACAAAGCCTTACAATTACATTAAAATTGGACTTTAAGTTTGGGACAGGCTCTGTGCTGCTATTACAATTAATGTAATTGCAAGGCTGTGGCAATGCAGCCCGTGCAGTAAGCACAGACATGTCGATCAATAGCAGAACAGGCCCTAAAGCAATTTCCATCCCTCAAAATGGCAGTGATTTGCAAAACCCTGAATGATGAATTCTGTAAGAATGACTGGCTTAAGCGTTAATAAAATCATAACTATGAAGTCTAACTTTTCTGCTGGGACCAAAAACCATATGACATATCTGGGGCAGGCTGGAAACTAAATCACAGAAGAATCACAAACTCCCACTTCAGTGGGGTCAGGACTTCATCTAAGGCAGGTCTTTTAATCATTTCAGAGCAAGAAATTCAATGCAAGTCCTTTACATTTCAATCTATTGCCTTCATCACTCAAGCATCCATCCTCCCAAGGACTCAGCGTGTTGACCTCCATGTAAACCCAGAACAGAGCTCCCAAGTAGAACATGTTCCACTTTTTGTTGCAACACTTCACCCAAATGAACACTGAGGACAAGATGCTTTCCATCCTATTTGTGGATTTTCACTTATCCAACCATTTCTTTCTCCCCACATTAGCACAAGCCTACCGATTTGCAATATAATAATTTTTTATAATACAAGTTGTATGTTTGGGAGAAGTAGATTTAAAAAAGACAAAGGGCAAAGAAAGCTTTCTTGCTTAGAATTTTGGTCAATGGAATGTAAAGATTATCATTTATTGCAGATAGCAGCTATATAAAAAATGATGCTGTCAATGTAAAATGAATAAAATAAAGACAGTATTTTCACAAGCTTTCCCCAATGGCTTTAAAATAAGGTCACTTTGAGATTGCAGGAAAGAGCTTGGTTTCAACCTCCTGCTACACAGATTGATACACTGGACTTGGCCTTTTCTGTGTTAAATGAGACTACATCTTCTTTTTGTTACAGAACTCCCTCTCCCCCCTGCCTTTTTTGAAACATGATGAAATATGATACACAAAACCTACACATTCACCAGTTTGTCTGTAATTCCCCCCCCCCGCCAACTCCCTGGAATACACAAATGTTTTCATATGCAATCACATTCCATGTAGTTAAGGTGCATGTACGTGGAAAACTATAGCAATTACATTCCACACAGTTAAAGTGCACATTCATGGAATACCAGAAGCTATGTTTTACCCTATAAAAGACTAGACTAACACTGAATTGCCCCTTACTGGTAACATAGCACTGTGCATCCAAATTGAAGTTGTTGTCAAAATCTGTCATATAAATAACGATGGAAACTTTTAATATAAGGGGGGGGGGGAAAGGAAGACAAGAAGTATTTCTTCCTCTTTTTTCTTCTCAAAAATAAATACACTAGCAAACTTCACGCAGTGAACTCTGCTCCTTTTTTTCTTAAAGGGAACCTATTGCTCAAGTGAATTGCTTTCCCTACCGTAATACTTGAAGAGATTACAGCAAGGGCTGTATATTGTAGCTACCCTATATTTAGAAGCTGGATAATAAAACACATAAATAACACACTGAATAAAACATTAAGACATAAAAGGAGTTAAATAGAACAAAGGGCTAAAGCTTATTGTGCACTAACCATGTCTGACCCGTTGAAATACAAAAGAACTCATAATTCTAATTAGTAAAATGCACCATTATGATTTAAATCACGAGAAAGCAAGCGTGGTTCCTGTCTGCGGCTATGCGCTGGAGCCCCTTCTTGCAGCCTTGCAGGGCCCTCTGCTGGAACTGGGAACCGTGCCCGTAGCAATCCGACAGCCACGGAAGGAAGAATGATGCTCCAACCCAAAAACAAGGGGAAAGCAAGAAGCCTGGGTTTTCCTGTTTTCCTTGAAAGCAGCAATATTTCTAATACTAAGCTGCATTTTTCAGACACACAGCCTTCACTTGAGTAGATGAAGTCCTGGAGCCTACGTAAAGGAGGAATTTTTCCTCTGACTCCAATGGAGACAGGATTCTGTCCACAAAGTCCGTAAAGTTGTGAAAACCTGCAATTGATGTGGAAAAATCCAGTCTGCTACCAGACCACCTGAAACCAAAAGCATGATCAAGAGGTATCAACAGGTCTGAATTCCAGCTGACAGTGACATTTCACATTCAAAGTTTAAAAAAAGCAGGCTCAGAGGCTCCTGCAGACCAAAACAATGTCCGATACATGCCTCAGCACATGAATTGCTATTTTGTGCATAAAGGAGCAACATTCTGCTGGGACGTTCCTAAGTATCATTTATGCCCACCTGCCATGCAGCCCCCGAGTCCAGTCCAACAGCATCACTGAATCCCTTATTCATCCTTCAGATGAACTGTGATGTTCATTTCTTCTTCACCTGATACCCACTTCACTGATAACCATCCCACACTGACAACTCATCAAGGTTTTACCTATCATAGACTGCTGTTCCTCCCTCGCTACCTAATAGAGGAAAATGAAGCATGTACTTTCCCAGCGTGTTAGAGTGGTCGTTAGGTTTGGGGGGAGATTCTTCCACTTCTCTGGGGTACTGACTTTTCTTTGCTGTTTGGGACACAGAAAAGAATTATTAAACATCGAGTTCAACACATGCCCTCTGTACTGCCTTCAGCAGGTCTTGTTTGCTGTCCATCAAGGGCAGATCTTTGACTCAGGTCCATGTACATACAATACTTGCCACTACCAAATTACAGGAGGTCTGTTTCTGTGACAAACAAGTGACTTTGACCATCCCACTGATAGGTTAGACCAGCACCTCTTCAGAGAGCAACCAAAGAAGGACAAAAAGAGACAGACAGGTTCTGAAAAAGACTGCTTTCCGTGAGCCATAGCAAGGGCAGAAAGGGAGCAGCAGTGAGGAGAGCCTTTGTCTTCCGCGTCAAGCACACTGCTTCATTGTTCACTCAGAGTGCTCCGACACAAGCCGAGCCTTTCCATACATCTGTGTCTCCCTGTTCAAGCATCAATCAGACTAAAACAAAGGAGAACGCTTGTGGAATCCCAGAAAATTATCTCAGGTCCCAGCTCAGGCCCTGCTCAGCAGAGTCTACAGAAGCACCTTGTCTTTCACACGTAATGGAAATCACTGGTACACTGAAAACCAGCTAGGACAGCATTCTGGTTGCTGGAGATCACATCTAAGATGCCAGGCAGCAAATTACAGATTTTCAGCTGGATTTCACTAAGCAAAAATGTAGAGTTTACAACAGCTCAGGCTGGTGATAATTCCCTCCTGAACCCACTTCCCAGTCTCTATGGTCATGTGTATTTGCTTGCCACTGCCATTTTTAACAAGACCTCTCCTATTTAACCTCTGATAACCCTGTAAATAAAACTGTCTGCAGTGAAACAAGGAATAAACTCTATGAAAAGAAGTTGCTACTTATTCCTCTGGTTGGCTAAAAGACCAAGCTGCCCCAGTGCACTCAAACACAGGGATTTATCCCTATGATTTGCATCATCCTGCAGGTATGGTAAGCAAGCAAACCATTAGGGCTGCCACTGAAGTCTTCACTTGAAATCACAAAGAAAAGAGAAAATGTGAACTGAGTGAGACAATTCAGAGACAAATTTGGCCCTGCTTTAAGCTACTGATGTTCATTAAATACATGCATTCTGGGCATATTAATAATAATGGACTTTCCAAAAAATCTAGACCCTTCAAGCAAGCAGGAGGCTACAAGCATTTCAAGTGAACATCATCACATAAAAATAAAACACAGCAGTCTAAAAAAAAGCCAAGCTCCACTAGTATTTCATGACAGAAACTGCTCAGCTGGCTATACCAATTAATGGTCTGCAAGTCCAGCCCCCACGTGAGGTGACCTGAGGAAGTGTCTTTTCAGTGCTTCATCTTTTGTGGATCCTGACTTATAGCAGTGAAGTGGAAACAAATCTTTTCTGGTACTAAATGTATGTTGCTTCATTCAGCACAGCATGGAATTGATAGTTATATCAGTACCAGTTAGGTAGTCTGGGAGCCTGAAATACTGCTCAATTTCAAATAGCTATAGTAAGGTTGGTGCTTATGCTTCCCTCAGCTATTGTCAGTGCAAAAGACAAACTCTTCAGAAGGGTAATTCAGAGCAACAAAGTCAGATGAATATTCTGACATGTCTTCTCTACACAGATGTAAAGGGAGCCTACTGAAATAATCTGCATAAGCAGCATCTTCAGTGATCTAATGGTAATGAGAAGGAACATTTCTCCTCTACCTTTTGCCTAGTTAACTCTGCCAGTCAAAGCAATTACAGTGTTCGAATGAAAAACAGGCTGCGGCCTCCAAGCTGGGCTCAAGATCCAAACCGCTTCAAAGCAATGGCAGGACTGGCTTGCTGGATTGAACAGTCTCTTTCTCCACTAACAGTTATTTGATGGTGGTGAATATTTTGCAGAACAAAAGAAAGAATCAGGTCTGTCTTACACTTTATTACAGTGAAGAGGCCCTTTTTGTCAAAGGGATTGCTCAATGGCATTCTCTCCCACTTTTCAGAAACAGGATGCTTATTGGGTCCTTAAAGATCTAGTCTCTGTTCCTGTCTGAATATTGCAGAGACAGCTGTCGAATGTCATTCTTTCAGGCACCATCTAACATGACCAGAGTCAATAACTGTCTTTTCCCGGATTAGGCTCCTTAAAAATGGCAGTATTTTGAAAAGAAAAAAAGTCAATCCCCACTTTTCATCTTAAATTCTACTGTCCGCTCTTGGTTAATAAACTTTCTTAGCTTTAATGAGTAAGCATTTTTTCAAAAGTGACTAGTGATGTCAAGTACATAGCTTGAAACACACTGATTTTGAGAGGCAGACACGTGATGTTCTTAAAAACCAGCTCCTCCTAACGTATCCCAGGCTAGGCACCTCATGCCTCATAAACAGCATGCATTTCCCACCTTCGTACATACCTGTCCGATTACAGCTGCTTAACCTAAGGGACATCAGACTAAGCCTTTGCCAAATACAAAGCTGGAATCCATCCCTTTAATGTGCTTCAGGACATTTTACTTTGAAAAATGTTAAAATTTTTCCAGTCAATAGACAATGTTATCTCAAACACCATCCAAGAACATGCTAATTTGTATTAAACAAATGAGGCTAATTATTTGCTTTCCACAAAACTGGCTACATTAAAAGCTCTAAATTATTTGCTTTCCTGATGAACAAGGTGTTGTCTTGGTCACATACCAGATTCCATCACAGATCTGATCACACCTTACAAGGTCAATCTAGGTGTTGTATCAAACAGCAAAGATAAGATGAGGCTGGGAAACACAGGCCCCTTGAGGAGAGCTCCACAAGCCCTCTAAATGCTCTATAGTGCCATATGTCAGACACGGGGAGCTGGAGAATCAAAAATGGGGTGACTGTTTCATCTGCTACATGGAATCATAAAGTGGGATGGCGGTCAATTCAGTGTAGACATAAGAGAAACTCATGTCTGGGGAAGAATATGATACCATAGCCTAAAAAGCTACATGAAGGCTCCAGCTTCAAGGGTGTCATCTGAAAAAGAGCTCCATAATCTGACCAATCTATTCATGAAAAGCAGAACCTTTCTTTAGCCTACTAGAGAAAGCACAGTACACAAATCTGCTTAACAGTCAAGCAGCTTGATTGTGTTTTACAGTACCTCTTTGATATGGGAGAAAGAATTCTTGGTGTCAATTAAAAGTATGCAGTCAAGTATTCTGAAATGTTATGTTAAAAAGATTGTCATAATTTACATAACACATAGTGAGTGTTCATCATACGAGCCCACAACACAGGATCCCTACTGCCTTATTACAGGTATTTCCCTTAGGTACACATGCAAAGTGCATCTTTAAAAGACAAAAATAACATTTCTTTTTATGAGAGTCTTCCCTGAATGACAAAAGCTGCAGAAGGCTGTTCTCCAGGTTTTGCTGCGTAGTCAGCTCTGAAATGCTCTGCTAAACAGTTGTTTACAGGAAAGGTCAAGAGGGCCTAATTAACTTGTCTTTGTACACAGACACCCTTCCTCATTGAAGTGATTCAACTAGTTTCCATAACAGCTACCTGCAAAATGGTAATACAGACCATCCCCTAACACTGTATTCACTGGAATCACATTATGGGCTTCTGCTGCAACATGTCAGTTATTCTCCGTAACCGGTGACTGCATGTTATGGCAAACACATACGAGTGCTGCACAGCACCAGGGAGTGCAGAGCAGGTGACTGGGTAGGGCAAGGTGATTTGTGTAGCTCTTAGATACACATGCTGCTGATGTGCATAGATAGACAGAGCAGCTATATGCAGGTCACAGTCAGTCCTTCTTGCCAGGACCGAAGAGATTTTGATGAGCACATGAGGAGCCTTCAGCTTCTACCTAGACAATCACCAGAAGCAGCCGGGAAAGAGATCAATAGGTCGTCTCATCTGGAGGATGGAGCCTCTAACAAATGCATCCTAGCACTGAGCTGAAGTGGATGCTAACATTAGACCCAGACCCACAATAGTCTGGCTCAGAGCTAAGAACATTTCATATGGATTTAAGGCATTACACCTAATTTAAGAATGAGACTACATCACAAGTAGCAACACTTGCAGAAATTCCCAAGCCAGCATGAAGCTAACCATGGTACTGAGAATGCAGCCATCTCACCATGGTCTTGCAGCCACGCTTTTGACCTCTCCTAAAAAGCAGAGATCACAGGTGGTATTTTGTTAACTTACCTCTTTCTCTTCTGGGATCAAAGGTGACATAGGGCTAACTCAGCTATCCAGTTTTAGGACTCGCACTGGTATCTTTGCATTAGCATTAGTACATCTCTCTTTCTTTCTGCTTTCAAGCTGATGTGTCTGCATGTTCCTAGCACAGAGATGTTGCTTCAAAGATCCAGTCTGGTATCTCTTCATGAAGCCAATGCACCTTGTTCTGAGCAATTTTTTTTTATTTATAATAAGATACTACATTGTGCCTGGTAGATATACTCTACTACAATAGTGCATCCTCTTAAATGCAATATCTTTCTGTTTGCCTCACTATGCAAGTTAGGAAAAGAAGGATCATACAAGCTGAACCAAACCACAGTTCAGTATTTCTGTTACTTAGTGAAAGAACTGGCTAACATAAGTCTGAGGGCTTTGATCTATTGCCCACCAAAGCCAATGATACTGTTGTAAAGTCTCTTGATAACAACTGGATTAAGAGAGAGAAGATAAAGATATATTTCAGAATATCTTTGGATAAGGATAAAGCAAAATGACACAAACAAATCCCAAAGTCCTAGCAGTCATGAAGTCACTCCAAAAACTGTCTGGTGAGCTTCAGTACATAAAATTACTAGACAAAAACCATGACAATTTACAATAACTCATTTTTTTCTTGTTGTTGTTGTATTTTTAACCCATTGCACTGATTGTAACATGCTGTCAACAGCCTCATCAATTATCCATTGCTAAAAAGTGGGCTCTAACATTCTGCAAGTGTTATTAATTGGTCTTAGTAGCATATAATGAGTTTAAAAGCTCCTACCTGTGTGCCCCCGGGGATGGTGGCTAGAGGCGGACAACAATTTACAGCAGACCATTAACACATAGACCAGAAAGAGCCAGTCAGATAGAAGCATTGATTTGGCACAGAATCTCATCCTGGAGGCAGAAAAGGAAGCAGTTGAGTGAAAGAACAATGTGAGTAGGGAATAACATAAAAATGATGCAGAGAAGGAGAAGCTGAAAAGATGCTGAAGGATAACTAATATGGCTTATTACAAGGCAACACTGACAAAATCGCATTCATGGTTTAGTTGGGCTCAATTCTTTGGCAAGCATGTTTTATAATTAGAAGCAATGCAATGGCTATCACACATCGTATTACCCGCAAGCACATATTTATAGTAACATATTATGAGTGCAATACACTTCTATGAATTGGAGATAAGGGATGGGGGTTTTTTTGGATTAAGATCCCTCCACACTCAAATTTAAATATACATATTTATAAGTTGTGCTACTATTTTTAAACTGCACCTGCCTCAAAATCACAGAAGCATCACAAAAAAATGTCCTTTTTACTTAATACTTCTCAAGACATACTTGCTAAAGCTACCAACTCCCATGTAGCCATGCACATGAATTGGCTGGCTCACCCAAGCACACAGCATCGGCTACCCTTCCTGGAGATCAATAGGTTTGCTGAGGGTTAAACACTCATGAAACCAGTACCTCAGTCAAATACGTGAGGACTCGCTGCTTTGCCAGGGTGTTAGAAACTGCATTTCAGAAAACATTTGTTCTAAAGGAGGCGGATGTTGTTAGTCTTATCCATGTTAGTGTTAGAACTAAGACCACAAATCCTCAGTAATTTTGCTGCAAATATCTACAATTAAATCCCTCAATAGCTTATGTTATGCCATTCATCATATAGAAAGGTAATCTAATCATTTTCTTAAACTCAGTTATGATGATTTATTACTCATGCTATACATAAATGGACATTATGCAGTTGAACCCTTAGATACAATGTTCCACACTTTCAGCAAATGCTGTAAGCAGGAATACATCAAATTAATTAAAGGCAATTTATAGATTTGCATAAATTGAACTAAATACTGCTTTCATAGCAGTGACGTTAGTCTGCAGTTAATCAGCACGCTGGGATTTGGGCAAGCCTGTCATAAGCATGTTTATTTGCTCCAAAAAGTCCTTTGGGAACTTCTTTCCCCTGCAGATTCCAGTTCTGATTCTTTCAAGTATTTTCTAAATAATTTGTTTATCTGTATATCTTTAAAATACCTGAGACTATGCAGCTAATCCAATATTCCAGTGCTGAATAGACTGATGGTTTAAAAAAAAAAAAAAAACATGCCTTAGACAGCTCTACTGCCAAAGCCAGGTGAAGCACTTGGATCCTGTTTTAAATTTGATAACCATCTACAAATGAAACCAAAACAGATGCCATGTTTTCTCATTTAAAAGTGCTTGCATAATTTTCCCTTTCACACATCACAAAACAATTTTCTTCTCTCATTGTGTATGAATGGGAATGTTGATAAAGCCCAAACAAATCACAAATGCACTTATTAATGTCAAAAGTTGCAACCAAAAGCCTGTTGTATGTATTTTAGCAACAAACACTATTTTACACTTGAGAAGAAAATACATTGGTGAAAAACTCAGCACCTTCAGCTGTCCTGTAGACTTTACTCCAGCCTACAAACTTTTTTAAAAAGCTACACAAATATGACTCACCATGTCTACAGATTTAAGAAAAATTACATGTAAAGAAGCCATAGTTTAAGGAATGATTTAGCAAAAAGGTAGCTCTCCTTGCTTTACGAAGGTGCTCTGTTTCGAGCCCAGTATGTTGCCATCCCAAACGCAAATGAACCAGTACAGGAAGAAATACAGAGGCTTTTTTGCAGCAACATATAGGAGTCTTCTGCAAGCATGAATCAATCCCAGAATATAAAGATGTCACTAGTCCTTGCCTACCCCACAAGTATCCTCTTATGGAGCACTCCGAGGCTAATTCAGAGCAGCTACACTTCAGCTAATAAGCATGGACCTAATTCACCTCTTGCACCCAGCTGAACCACATAATGCTACTGCAGCTAATGGAATTGAGTCACTGTGAAACCAGCATAAATGTTATTGTTGTTGATCCAATATTAGTCTAAGGAAACTGCTCAATAAGCTCTGAAATCAACCTACCACTTCAGATTTCAGTCACCCAAATCTTCTGCAGGTAACTGAACCTCATTTTCTTGAGGACAGAGCTGAATTTAACCTTAGTTTTCTTGCTCTCTCCATGAGAAACACATGACTTACACCTCAAGCACAAGTTACCAATAAATAGGAAGTCATCATCTGCTCATCTTGCGATACCATCCCTCTGTTGCTCTAAATGCAAACACAGGAATCTGATCCAAGTATCAGTGGAGGTCCCAGCTCTGGTGTCACTCTGTAGTATCATAATGAAGACAGGGACCTTCCTTCAGGTTTCCTGAGGTGTGACTGAAAGCAGGATTTAACCCTTGGAATTAAATACCACAGATCAGACGTTTTAAGCATGCCCCTTCTGGTATGAGTTGATGGAAGGGACAGGTATTTAGTCCCAAATCATGCACTGCATGCTGAACAGCTGCTATTTCAGCATGTAAGTGAACCCAGCTGTTCCCACCATTCCCAGTGCAGGAGCTGGGCTCAGTGGAAATAGTTGTGTGCTGACCTAATTTCAAAAGCTTTCCCAGATTATGACTTTGACTCTTTTGAAGCCGTTGCCCTGATGTTAGACAAGGAATGTGAAACCAGGTTTCATCAGGTTAACAGGATAACCGTACCCCTTTGTAAGTATATTCAAGTCCAAGAATAAGTGTATCACTACAAAGCATGAACTTAGTTATAACCAAACTGAAAGGCCATTAAAAGCATCCAGTACCATTAAAATGATACAACATTTGCACACTTTAGTCTGCTTTGCAGGTAGACAGGACACAAGTCTTCAGCCCACTAATATAAAGAAATACAGGAGGATCTTTAAAAAGGCAGACAAAAAATGAAATTTGGCAGACAGATGCAGCAAGGGATACTGAGCCCTTCAGCATCAGTGGGCTGCCGCTTTCAGAAATGTCAAGCCTTCATTCTCTGTTGGATTCAAGTGGATATTGTTGCTAACCAGAACAGCAAATCTTCAGTGTCATTTGAAAGATAAAAAGTGCTCTTACCTTGGGGACTTTGCAAGACTTTTGTTCCAGTCAAACACAATTATTTCAGTGTGTTTTTCATAGTTATTCCAGATTCCCATTTGCAGCAGCAAATAAGCCTTTCTGCATTTCAGAATTTTTCCTTCACTTTGGGGACCTAGAAAGCAAGCCATATTACACTGCAATTAACGTCTGGAATGGTGTTGTGAAATAGATCTTCGTTACCAAAATCATTGTTTCACAGTGCCATCTACAGTGCAATCCAAGGCAAAAGGCAGCAGTCACATTGCTCTTGTCACTCGTTTCCAACAACACAGAGCAACTGTGATAAGGCAGCTCTGAAATATCATTACATTAACTAACGGCAGAGTTCGCTATACTAGAAATTACAAACATAATGTGCACAGCTCACTGTATCCTTATAATCACGTGTCCTCTTGCCACCCAACCACTGTGAAAACTGTAAGGTCTAAGACACCACCATAGTGCAAACAGATTTCCACATGATTATGTGAAAACTCCAATAGTTTCAACCAGAGATTATTAAAGACAGGGGAAAAATCCTTCATTGTCTTCATAAAGATTTGGCCAAGGCCCTTGGAGTCTGGCTTCCTCAGGAGCAGAGGGTCTGTAAGGTCACATCGATAGGATCCTGTCTGTGTGATCAATGCATTATAGCAGCTTCTTGACACTTTTGTCTATACTTGCTTCCAGCATCACATCTCACACCCAGCCCAACTATACCCAAAACCTACACTTTGAATCACCATATGGAGACACTTTTGCAGCAGTACTGACACACGTTCCACAGAATAATGAGCTCAAACACTCCATTTCATAGACATCAGAGTCTCTTTGCTTTTATTGTTTATATTTGTTCTCTCACTTATATCCCTGGGCTCAACTTGACCTTCTGCTATTGAAAACACGACACAGTGCGATTTGTGAGAGTAATAATAATGTGGTCTTCACTTACGGAGTGATCACAATAACCTTTTCTCATCTTCTCCCACCACTCTTTTCATTCCACTCTTCCTTTGATCAATTAGAGATTTGCTTTTAAGAAACACAAAATTACACTATCACATTGGAGGGCAAAGCATCTCTGGGGTCACAAAAGCACGTAGGCAGACACCTCTCAGACGCTTAGGACAGGAAAGCCCCTGGCTCAATACACTCAGCTCCTTTCTGTTCAGAACTCCAGGAGAAAATAGAGTAATTGCTGGAATTAAAGAGGTACCAGGCCAGCAATCTATAATTAATCACATTTTACTCTGTCTTTGCTTTCCAATGTGGAGAGTTTCAGAGTGAGCCAAAATCACAATGCAACAGTTCTAATCAAAACAAAATGTGGGCAAAGAGATGTCTTAAGACAAAGCACTACCATCCTGTATTAATCCTTTCTTCCACAAATACACATAAATCAAAAAAATATCAGTGCGCCTCAAAAGGCCTATTGAGAAAAAGCAAACAAACAGGCTCTTCAATATAGTGTTGAATGACTGAAATGGTTGTGTGGTACATTTTTACCCATTTCATAATAGGACAGATAGATAAATGTATTCTTACAGTGCTCTTGTAGAAATCAATATTGCAATACACTAACTCAGGTTTTAGTGCTTATCTGTTCCATAATTTTTATTAGAGAGGAAAAAAAAACCTGTGTAGGTGCATCTACAGGTAAATACTAACTTTAGTGTAACCTGTTTTGTAAACACATGTTAAACATTGGTAAAAGATAAGGCAGTATTGATTATTCCCACTCATTCTAATTAAATGGATACAGCAAAAGTGGCAGATGATACAGCCACCAGCATATCTTGGGGCTTTCTGATGCTTTCCAGGCAGCAATATTTCTTAAGAAAATAGGGTTGTTTGAGGGGAGTGTAAGGCAAACTCCTACAGTGCAATCTTAAGTCTGACATTCAGCTGTTTTACGTCAATGAAGGAGGCAGATCAGAACAGAAGCAAGAAGCTCACCTGGTTAATAACAGTAAAAGAAATTCCAGACTTCTTATGGCGAAACCATGTTTTGTATGTATTTTGTGATCAGTGGTTTTATTCCTGGTCCCTGCCTCATCCCCGGGTGTGGTGTTACTTTGGAAAGCAGAGCTACTTATTTGCAGGCTGCGGAAACAAACAAATCACTCCTGACCTTCTGCGCCAGGAGCTCTGCTGGGGCAGGGTGGCCTGCAAGGGCAGCTGCTCCCACGAGCAGGCACCAGCCCTCCCACTGGCCACCTGCGAGCAAACTGAGCGCCGCTTCAAACAAAATAAAAATCAGCATCACCTCCCAAGAGGCGCCAACATGTCTGACAACAACTGTAATTTTGTGGATGAAGTCCTTGACTTCAATGCAGCAGGGTTAATTTACACAAGAGGGATTTGAACAGAAGTTACCCCAGGAAAGCAATCTTATGAAGAAAGGGGTCGTTTTTATACAACAAGCTCTAGCCAGGAGGCAACTGAGGCCCCATCTCTATCTCTAGCAAAGCTATAGAAAAGAAAAGAAGGAAGGAGGAAGGGGGAGAGGGGAAGGGCTCTGCTCTCAGTATTTGTGCATGGACTGGCCATGAACAACTCCTGCTTTGCAGGTTAGTCACCCCGGAGGCAACACAACTCTCCTGTGTCAGCATTTAGGGCATCCACGTGCCCGAACTAAGACCATGGGTTCTGGTATTTAAAGGGAATTGCAATGGCCAGACCTGCTGCGCCTCAGTCCCAGCACAGTCTGTCTCTGTGCCTCTGCACTCCAGTATAATGGGTATAAATAGCATTTCCCTATGCCAGCAAAGCATTTCAAGAACAGAAACAATAAAGGTTCTAAAGTTATTTGAAAATTGTATGGGCACTGTATAATTCCTTTGACAGATGGAATAAGATAGCATTTTAAATTAGGTACTTTTCCTACCAATATTTACATGTTGTAAAATACTTCTTACGGCTACTTTCTGTAAAGAATAAATTACTAAACCATTTTATGCCATCTTTTATAATAAGCTATTAAATAATTTACAAAACCTCCATCCATTAAATATTTAAAAGGCCTTAATTTCTCCATTCTCAAGAATTCCTCACTTAAAATAAAGATAGGGCATCCCTTAAAAGACTCCTCTTCTGTAAAGCAATTGGTAAGAAGGAAACAAGTACGGGTGCCACACTCTTCACAGGGCGATTTGCCAGCCAGAGAGTTTAACCCCACCATCAGCCCTGTTAAACTCCTGTGTCCTACTGAATAAAGAACTGAGAGGAAACAGACCAACATCTGCAATTTCTTAGAAGAGGAAAAAAAAAAGATCTAGTCTGGTCATCACCCGTATTTGAAAACTGCTGCTATTCGAGTTTGAGGGGAAATAGAGACAAAAACCAAGAAAAGAGCTAGAGCGAACACCTGCTTGGCCAGTTCCACCTGTTACACAGCAGCTAACTAACACAGACCGCCCATTTCAGGGCTAAGCAACTATAAACAGGACAAATATTCCGCAATATCCCTCCAAAGACCCCTTTACCCCACAGAAGCAGCTTGCCCCAGGCCCCACCGCCCGGAGGGCAGGCGCTGCCCCTCAGGGGAGGGCCGACACCTCAAAGGTGACACTCCTCGGCCCTGCCCGGCACCCCACGGCAGTTTTAGGGCCGCGAGCGGGGACATCGTTTTTGTCCGTGCGGAGTAACTTTATTTTTGTCGGTCCTAAAGCGCGGTGGAGGGGAGACGGGGCGGCGGGGCGGCCCTCGCCTCCCTGCGGGCGGCGGGCGGCCGCCGGCCCTGCGGCGTGGCGATGCTGCCCCCTGGCGGCCGCTCGGCGGCTCCGCCGGCTCCCGCCAACTCCCGCCCCGCCGGCTGCGAGCTCTCCCCGGCCCAGGCCGCATGCATAATTTAGCGGCGGGGTATTAAACGCTTCCAACTTTTGTCATTACTCGGAAATCTCATTCAGTCTCATCCGTACAACGTGCACCAACGGCTCCGCCGAACCCCGCTCGTTGCTCCCCGCCGGAGCCACCCTGGGGCCCTCCGAGAGATCCCCTCAGCGGCCCTCGCCTGCCGCAAAGCCTCCGATTTGCGAGCGCTCCGTTGTGCGAGAATGAACTGGCCGTGCAAATTAAGTTTCGTCATTAATCATACTAACACGTTGCTGTCAGAGGATTCCTCCGCTCACCCTCCCCTCTGGAGCGCGGGCACCCGCAGGAGGAGGCCCCGGGCTGGCGGGCTCCCCGCGCCCTCTCACAGGCCGTGTGCCCCTGGGAGCCCACAGAAATGGGCCGGCCAGAGGGAAATAACGCAGTTTAGATTCTGAGTTTAGTCCCTCGACCCTCGCCCAGAAAGCTCTGCAGCAGGCCAGGTAACTTTAGCCCGATCGGAAGACTTCGGGTGGCAGTAAATTCACCACAGCTAAGTAATTCCAACAGTTAATTAACCTCACTTTGAACGCTGCACCTGATTTCTGATCTGAATTTGTCCAGCTTCGGCTTCTAGGCATCTGATCTCATTAGGTCTCTCGCTGGCAGATGAAAGTGCCCTCCGCTCTCCGGTATCGCTGCCCACACTGGCCGCCCGCAGCCCGCCGTCACGTCCCCGACTTTCACGTACGTGAGATGGAGGAAGCCTCTCCTTGGAAGGCGTTGCTCTATTAAATCCGTCACGCAGCTCTTCTCTGCATCGCTGCCAATTTTTTAACATCAGGTATTTTTAAGTGAACCTTGGAAGATGCAGTAACCAGAGATGATCTTTATCAATACCACAAACAGAGGTAACAAACCTTCCAGCTTGTACTTCGTGTTCCCTTCTGATACATCCTGCTTGTCTACCGAGCTGGTGCATCCCATGGGGACAAGTAAGGTGCTTAAAGGTCTCAGTTCTGCCCATCATTACTCACACCAAGTAACACTGACAACAGGTAGGAAGGCACTGTGCAAACTGAGGAAGGACACAAAGTTAAGCACGTAGTAACATAACACTATTCTCACAGTGCAAGAAAGAAAAACTTTCATTGAGCCCAGTTCCTCTACCCTTTACTCCCAGAGTCAACATCAGCTTTTCTGCTGCATTTACTCTCCCACAGGTGTCACTGAGAGGGGCCCGATCACATCAAGCTCCATAGCATAAAGCAAACTGAAGTGAGCAGGCTCTTCAGACAGCAAGAAAGTTAGCTAAATGAGGTAGCACCAAACTGCAAGGGTGCTTCCTCACTTTTAAGCCAGGCATGTAGCCTAAAAACCACAGGGGGGCTGCAGCAGTTTCCAGCACCTCTCAGACCCCAGCAGACTCCCAACACGCATCACCTGCAATTTTTTAAGTGCTTTTTGATGACATCACTTTCCATTCATGACATCAGTCTCTGCTGGCAGTCGCTCAGTCTGTAACCACTAGTCAGCCCTTTCCACACGAATATTTAAAAATCTCACTTAACAGCAACTAGGGGAGGTGGTGAGGAAACAAACACAATGCCAATGAGAGCTAAAGGAAATAAAACCCACAGCCTCCTAAGAAGGGAGTACTGAACTACTATTATATCCACATGGCATGAGGCATTGACCACACCAGCAGCCGGACCATCCACACACAGACAGACATCCTATGTGCCATGTGTTTGGGGGGAAATGTGTCTGTCTTCACCAGCACTTGGCATTTTTTAGGGTATATCTGTCTTCACTGTCTCCTTTAGAGATGACAACAAACCTTCCATCCGTTGTGGGCATGTTAAGAGGATGTTCTGGGAGGACTGCAAAAATATGCCTAAGCCACCCTAATTCTCTGCCCCAGTCACCGTAGCCTTCTTCAGTTAATTGTGCCAGAGCGAAAATAGTGAGTTGGGTGGATGTTCTGTTGGAAAGCCTTTTTCAGTTGGACTCATTTTAAGTGAGAATTTGTGGCCTCCAGGTTTAATCCAGTGGAGCTCAGATCACAAAGAAGCAGTAACAGCAGTGCACAGAATCAGAAAACAAATTCAAGCAAGGAACTGAAGGTGAGAACTAAAGGACTGCCAGAAGAGCTCAAGTTCACACAGTGTAAGGAGTAGTTTGAAATCGAGGCTGTTGCCTCCTCTACTGAGGCAGAACAAGTCAGGTGTCTACTCAGAAACTAATGCAATGCAAACTACAGGGGCTAGTTCAGGTCCCCTCCAGGCAAGGGAACAGTAGCTTCTTCATGTGCACTAACTCCAGTGTATATTCCAGGGACCTCTGGTTACCAGAATTCACAGCTTTCAAGTGTATTTACGTGGCAAGAAGTAGTCATCTTGCAAATGAAGCATATGAGTTATGCTGACACAAGTAACTGATCACTTGCAGTTCAAAAGTATAACCTCTATGTGTGAGAGGATCACCTAAATTAAATAGTATCTCATTTAGAAAATTAATTTTTAGGAAAATGTTTTAGGACCTGCTCTCTCAACTCAAACTGAGTCCACTTCTTGCCTCCAGGAAAAATTCCACCTAGACCAACAGGACTGCCCAGAGAGTAAAGTACAGCTATTCTAGCGGTAAAGTAGAGGTAGAATAGACCCTTTTCTCCATACAGCATTATTTATTATTCATCACCATCCTACAAAGAACTCTTCTGCCAAAGTAAACTCCTGAAGAGGTAAGTATTGCCTCAAGGTTTCATTTTTAAGGTTGCACAAACAGACTTCCCAACTTGGACAGCCAACATAGTATATCTCCTTATTACAGCCCAGCGTTTCAACTACATTTATCAGAGAGAATTTTTCATTGTGATTATCCAGGTTCTTTCAGTCCCTCACTAGAGCTCAAAATCTTCCCTACCCCCTGGTGTATGGCCTACTTAAGAGATGGGCAGACTTGCAGGCACTGTGTTCAAGGAAGCACAGGAATTGCTTCAACCCTGTTCAAAGAGGAGGCAGAGCAGAGACAGTGCCCCGCTCCACTCCCAACTGACCTCCAAGAAGCAGAGCAGTACTCATGTAAAGCAGGCAGCACACCAAAAAATGTGGAGAGAACTGTCTTTGAAGGAAGTTTCTGCAGCATGATGTTTCAGACATGGCAAATATGCATTTTCCCCTACTGTAAACTTTGCCTGCCAGGTAGGAAAGCATTAAAGTTGTTGCACAGATTATCTCAAGCAATAAGATACTGTTTTCTATACCCTGAATTGATGGAGAATTTCATTTCTCCCATGGAAGGAAAAGATAACTGACCTGCTATAGAGCAGGTCACTCACTTTTCTTCCCACTCACCAGGTGAGCTGGTAGGTTATTTTGCAGAGATCGCTTGGGGGAGGGAAGGAAGGGATGGAGGAGGGGACCTCATGTCAGTTTGTGCTTCCGGATAATGCACTGGGAGGTCCCAGACCTGTTCTGCGTGCTTGGTGGCCAGCCCAGGGCTCACATGCAAGTAGATGATCACTGACTATAGGTGACCGTTCAAATTAAGATTAAGAGGCAATCCCAAGGAAATAACATGAAAATTAAGAGATTCAGCAAGTGCGAGCAGTAGAGCAAGTCTGAAGTAGCTGTGTTTGTTTAGGCAAGAAAAGAGTTTATTGGAGACATGCTGTCTCCTTGAAGAGGTTTGCTTTAAAGAAGGACATGATTTAAAGAAGTGGTTCTCTGTAGCTACTGCAAATAGCGTAAAAATAAATAAAGTGTCTTGCAAAGGTAATTTGGTAGGTGCATGAGGAGAAACTTTCTGTATCTAAGTGTGGGAAACTAGTGGTACAAGCTGCTCAAAAAACTCATGGAGACTGCTTTGATGGAGGTTTTTTTCAAAATTGGCTGAACGCCTATGGGATGTTCGAGGGTCCCTTCTCCATCCATAGGGTTGGATAACATGTTTGCTCAGGGTCTGTAACAGGACTACATCTCCTTTATGCCTTGGAGCAAAAAAAGCACTGGAATATAAATGTGAGGTAAATAGTCGATGTTCACGGTGTCATCCTCAGTACCCTGACCACAGATAGTCATCAAGTCAGAGGTTAGCGGAGGAGAATTGTGGCAGAAAGAAACTGAAAATACCTCCTACACATATTGATTTTTTTCATGCAGACAGGGTCAGCTTGTGTTATATTTAGATATCTTTCTGGTGGTTCTCAGGGTCCTTATGCAACCAAATTTGGTTCTTTCTGATTCTACTGCATTAGAATACTATATTCTCTTATTATTCCCCAAAACACCTCATTCACAGTAAATAGTTACAGCATGTCCACTCATTATTCCCTAAGCTGTATTAGGCCCTGACTGCAACAGGGGCTGTCCATTTCCGTGTCACCAATGTAGTCTGGTCTCTGCTTTTGTTTCAATTCATGAAATGTTCCAAGAGGAAAGCTAGTTTTGCTTTTAGAACACAAACATGCTTTATGAGCTGTGGATGCACATTGGCTGATGAAGAATCCCAACTGTCTGGGTATATGGGATAATTGTTCCACTTGGGACTCATTAGCTAATTGTTAAAAGATTCTAAGGAAAAGCATTTCATAAATACAGCACTAAATTTCCAGAAGCGTAATTATGAGCTGAACGCACATTTTTAGCACCTTTGTTATCAACTACATAAGCCAATAGCAAAATACCTTGTCTTGTGCTATCTCTGTTCTCTTTGTCAGTCTCGGGGTAGTACGTAGGATAACTACTAACAAATTGAAAGGTAACATTTTGATATTCCCATTTTTGTACAAAGATAACACTGTCATCTTGGGATTGGTTGAAAATTCTGCCCCAAGCATATAAAATCTCTTGTGGCAATAGTGAAGAACAAAACTTGCACAGGAGGGGAGAGGCACAGAGCTATAATCCAGCTTCTTGATCTTGTTTTGTCACTTGACTTTCATGCTATGGGACAAGCTTTTTACTCAGTGTTAGAAAACATTGTTTGCTTATCAGAGCCTACTCCTCAAGATATTTTTAAAAAATCATCACTCTACTGAGTAGGAAAATTCCAGAACCAGGTACCTGACCCATCAGTTCAGGAACTGTTACTAAAGAAAAAAAAAAAAAGGGGGGGGGGGGGGGTGTAATATCATTCCTCATTTTCTGTAATTGAATGACAGAGGCAAAATACCGCTAATAAGCTAGCAAGGCATTTGTATGGCATGAAGACTTGGAGTTGGGTCAATAAACAATTGCACTTTAAAGGAGAACACAATCTTCTTCAGTCTTGATCCTAGTTAAATGGACAAAAGCATATTCAGAACTAATCTCAAAGTTCTATTTGCTTTTCTATGGTTTGGCAACATCATGCTGGATAGAAGTGCTGACCATCACACGGAGTGCACCTGCATTGTACACAGCCCTGTCTGAGCTAGGGATAACTTAATTCCTATTCCCAACACTGATGACACTGGTCTTGAGTCCTGAACTCTGATCTCTGCTCAACATTGTACCATGGAGAAGTATCTGCTTGTCTGGAGCTAACTGGAGCACCGCAGTCACAGTATAGGCATGGCACAGTTGGGTTATCTTTCACTGAGTTTGAGAGCCTGGGTGAGGCTGTAGCTATACACTGTTTGTATTGTGTGCTTCAGGTACCAGGAGTCATATAAGGTTTTCTAATTCCTGACAGTAGCCTACTACTGAGTCAAGAAGAAGAATGATCAGAGAGATATATCTGTTAATTATCTCCTGAGCCATTGGTCCTGTGGCCCTGGAATCAATATTACATTGCCAGAAGAAAAAGCAAATTTAGAAAGTGGACAGATCTCAGAAAGATGTATCATTTTTGGTGTGTAAGCAGCATGCCCTAGCTGGTTTGGTTGCCCTGACAGACCACTGACATGTACATGGTGTGACTCTACCTCTCTCCTGCAGGCCGTTGTCTTTCTCCTTGTAACCAGAAAATTCCAAATTCCAATATGAATACATAAGGTAACACTCTCTCTCAGGTATTTTCATTTCCAGCAGTACCAGCTACTGCATGCCCTGATGCAAGAGAATTTCAGGAGTCCCATAAATTACAGTTTGCCTCCTCACCTCTAGAAGGGATTTCCTTCATCCTTTCCTCTCCCAGCCCAATCCTTCAGACCTCCTTCCCTGTCCATTCTCAGCCCTCTGTTTCTTGTTTGCATAGCATCTCTCCCTGCCTCCTCTGGGAAGTCCACCTGCTTGGCAGCAGCATGTGTGTAAGCATCAAGAGAATGGCTGGCAGACAGGGAAAGAGATCCCACCTGAGTCACGTATTGATCAATGGTGAAAAAAGATCTCCTTGTTTAGAGCAGGTTAATCATCTGCTGGCTGCTCTTTTCATAGCTTCACAGGCATGAGAAAGCCAGATAGACCTCTGGCTACTGTTGCAATGAAAAAGGAGCAAACCTCCAAAGGTGCTGAGGGATTTCTAAGTCCTAAACACCTTCTTGTTCCTGCACTATCAGGACAGGACAGCAGCAGCCACAACAAGCTGATACTGCTCTTCAGAAACAGTAAGAGAAGGTGTTAGCATGGTTTTTCCCCCTCAAGCACCTGAACTGTCAGAGGGTCCTCCTTCCAGTACCTGTCACAGCTGAAGTAACATGTTTCCATACAGGAGCCTCAATCAGTTACTCTGACTGAAGTAAGACCACAGCCAAACTTTGAATGAGTAACAGCATGTCTTCTTCATGGCTAAAGCTAGAAACTTTCTTCTTTATTTGTTTAAAAAAAAAAAAAAAAAAAATTCTTTTCACAAAGCTCAGAGAAAGCTGAACTTTAGGCTTTCAGTTCCCAATCTGCCTAGGATGGATTTTTGTCTTTCTGCTGTCCCTTCATTCATGCGCAAGCCACTTCATGATAATGTAACCATGTGCATGATTGATGGGAGGAGCTGGGGGGAGAGTAAGTGGCATAATTTTGATTATGCTTTGAAATGCTCAGGGTTGGAAATGAAGTATGAGATCCCCCCACTTTCCCTGCCTCACTAGAAGGCAATTATGATTGCCTTAAAGATGTGAGATCTGTTGAAAGTAATAAATTGTTGATTGTTTGTTTATTTTCAGGGTAGACAAGAATCAGCTTTTAATCAGCTTTTCATCACCGCTAGAGAGCTATTAACTCTCTTAAAAATAATTAGAAAACAGAAAATAAAAATCTCCTCCAATTATTTTCATCCAGGAAAGTGGGACTTTATGAAAAGAAATCTCAAGATTCATAGAAAAAAAGTTAACTTGGTGGCACATTCAGTTCACTCTTAACAATGAGATATTGTTTGCCAGAAAGGTGGGGAAACAAAATATGAAAAACTGGTCCATACTTAATATTTTTCCACAAAGCCTGCCACAGATAGTCACCCCACCAAGCTGAGTGCTGATTGACTTACCCACCTTGTTACAGCCAGCACTGCCCTGCTCTTCCCCTTCCAAATCTCCCTCTGCAGATTTTCTCTACCTTCTGTTTTCTAGACCACTGTCCTTTTACCACAGCCTCCAGGTTTAGTCCCATATTGGCAGTTGTTTCCCCTCACCTCCTCCAGATATAATTTGTCTGCACTCATGCTTACAATGGTAGAGCTAAAGAAAACAACCAACATTTCTCTTTCTGTGGATTGTGCTTCCTGAGCTTGTGTGATGTTATGGATATTGGCATCTGAATAAGAACCAATATTTTCAACCACCTTGGGTGGACACTCAGCTACTTGTGCTGAATTTTTTTTTTTTTTTTTTTAAAGAAACAGATTGCAGGAGTCTTCCATTTCTCTGATCTCTGACTATTCACAGAATCTTGTCTTTCAGATCCCCACAATACACATTTTTCCATTTTTGAGTAAATGAACTGTGAGTACTGTCCTGGGGGAAACAGTACTCGAACCTAACTACAAGAGAGCAATCTCCAAATTTTAATCATATTAGAATTAAAAGCATGTATGAAATGTCTCAGCAGATACCGCCTTTCTGTAATTTCAGATAGACAACTAAACAGAGACCCTTCATCTCACATACAACTTTCCAGAAGTTTTCCCCACCAATAATCCCATGAAAATACACCCTCAACATGCCTCATTTACTTCCACCCTATTACCACATACACCTTTACTATTACGCTGGTTGTAACTCAAATGCAGTCATCTTTACAGGAAAACAAGATCAATCATAAGCACTTCGCTAGATCCTGATACAACTGCTGTTGTTCTGTTGTGCTGTTGTTGAACTGCTGTTCAACAGGTATTTGCCTTTTGGGGTGGTGACCAGGCAATGTCCTGTGTGTGCTCCGAAGGTGCAGTTAAGTAGCAAGCAGCCTTTTTGGTAAGAAGACTGGGAGACAGAGACATGCTTTGTTGTTATCACATTGCAGGGAACCTGTCCTCAAAGCCAAGAAGGGATGCCCTTCTTGATGGTAGGCATTAGTCAAATACAAGTACTCAGATCCAGTAAGAGCTAACTGAACAAAAATGTAATGGGCTGTAAAAAACAGATCAGACTGGATTATGGATTCTAAGGGACGACTAACTAAAGAGTGTGTGAGGGGCTGAGCTAATTAAGTACTCCCCCACCAGGACCCCAGTGGCTGCATTTTTTTTTTTATTATTTTTTCAATTGCCCATTGGAGATGAATTGTGATTCACTTTTAAAAGGAATTCTTCTTGTAAATCGATCAGTTAGACCCATTTGACCTACTAGTGTCTCTTTAAAGATTGATGAACTGGAACACAAAAGTGAAACTCTCTCACTTTAACTGTTCCCATCTGAGTTTCCTGCACTGCGAGATACATTTTTAAAGAGGCCTATGGAGTGGTTGCATCATTGATTCACATTCTAGGGTTATTGCACAAAGCATTCCCATAGCCTGGCAATAGGCAAGACAGCCACACAAACTGAAAGAAGGCCATTAGCAAAGACAGTCACAGGACTGGTTTAGATTAAAAACTGCTGTTATTAAAGACGTGCTACATCTCAGGGACCACAGCAGGAATTTGTTAAGCCTTTTACTTTAATACTGGTCACTAATTAAATGCAAAACAGCAACACTAATTAAGAAAAAAAAAGGGGGGATATGGAAAAATCACTTACTGGATTTATATTTTCCCCTCTCCAAGCGAAACCCCTTTCTCGCAAATGACAAGCGTTTTGGCCAAGATTAGCAAGAGAGGCTGCAGGTAACCGAACCTTCACTCACCAGAGGGTACCACTGCATCCAAAAAGAAAGATACAGACTTTTAATTTAGAGCTGTGTCTTGCACTGTTTCAGGCAAACCCCACTTGTGTTCACATAGCTATCTACTGCCCATTTAGTCTAATGCTTTGTTTTTCAACCAGGGATGAAGTCCTGCCCACCTCTATCCTCCCCTAAAATTCACAGAAAATGGTTAAAATTCCCTTCTCTGCTGACAGATACTGTTTGGTGAGCACCCAAAGGAGATTTTTTGAGAGAGTGCAAGCACCCTTCTTTTACCCTTCTGGTCCTTTTTCTTTTTCTAAGATGATGGCTTTGAGCCGATAGAATAAATACTTGGGTATTTGTCTGTTCAGCTTCATTCAGATTGTATGATTTTGAGGAGGCATTTGTGAGCGTGAAGTGTTTTGTAGCATCTGTATGTCAGAAAGACAGCATAACTCGCTTGGTATACTGACACTACTGCGTAAAACAGAATAAGTGGCCAGTCTAGGGTGTGGTTTATCATTTTAAGTTATTTTTGCACTCCAGCCAAAGGCGGTTTCTTAAACCATGATTTTGTCCTTTTTAATTTGACTACTCAAATGTACAAGAATTCCCAATTATTTCTCTGCTTATAATAGCACCATCCAACTTATTACCTGAGAACAGCAGTATTGCATAAATAATCTATTGCCTTTTTAACCTGAAGGTCTCAACATCTGGTCTTCAAGAATATGAAAAATTTCTAATTTAATAATGGAATATTCCTATGATAGTCACCCTAACTGGGAAGTGTTACTGTCGGAAGCTTCCTGTTCTCCACTCAGGAGGATTTAGGGTCAAATTGATCAGTCAATGACAGTGCGTCCTCTTCCAACAGAGACCCAGAAGTGCAGGGAGAGATCAAGAGCAGGCTGGCTGTCGCACGAAGAGCCAAGACCCACCTGTTATTTGTCAGCATTCAGGCTAGAAGCATAAGCGCTGCACTGAGAAGATAGCAGGCTGTCGTGGTTTAACCCCAGCCAGCAACTAAGCACCACGCAGCCGCTCACTCACTCCCCCCCCACCCAGTGGGATGGGGGAGAAAATCGGGAAAAAGAAGCAAAACCCACAGGTTGAGATAAGAACAGTTTAATAGAACAGAAAAGAAGAAACGAATAATGATAATGATAACACTAATAAAATGACAACAGCAATAATGAAAGGATTGGAATGTACAAATGATGCGCAGTGCAATTGCTCACCACCTGCCGACCGGCACCCAGCTAGTCCCCGAGCGGCGATTCCCCACTCCCCCTTCCCAGTTCCTATACTAGATGGGACGTCACACGGTATGGAATACCCCGTTGGCCAGTTTGGGTCAGGTGCCCTGGCTGTGTCCTGTGCCAACTTCTTGTGCCCCTCCACCTTTCTCACTGGCTGGGCATGAGAAGCTGAAAAATCCTTGACTTTAGTCTAAACACTACTTAGCAACAACTGAAAACATCAGTGTTTTCAACATTCTTCCCATACTGAACTCAAAACATAGCACCGTACCAGCTACTAGGAAGACAGTTAACTCTATCCCAGCTGAAACTAGGACACAGGCTGTCATTGTTGCCCTGTGCTTGGATCTATGCTAAGTTAGCAGAGCTCTCTCAATACCATGCTTAAGTCTGGCTTAAGCTCCATTGCAACAGTCTAGACACAGCTGTAGGTTCTCTGCGCTCCCTTGGAGCTTTCATCCATCAGAGACCTCTGGCCCACCTGTCTCCTGAGACACATGTCCCAAAGCACAGAACCACAGCCATGTCCTGTCTCTCTGTGTGTTGTACAGCGTTGAGCAAAAACATTTCAGAGGGAAAGCAAAAATCCAGAAGTTGATCCCTTGGTACAGAAGACCAGTAACAGTATCTCCGCTATGACTGGGTAAGTTTCAGCTGAATTCACACAAAGAGCAGGATTTTATTTTTTTTTTAAACATCTCTAAGAAAGATCTGCTGAGCACCATGTAATAAAAATAAAGACAGACCAGACTTGACAGGTTTGCAGTTAATTTTCCTTGGCTCTTATTTACATCTTTGATTCTGGCAGTCTTCCTCTTCTGAATGAGAAACACTGGCTCCCATTCGTTACTCCTAACACAGCACAATCCATAATGTGGCAGGTGTTTGCTACTCATTTCACTGACACAAGTATTATGTTTAATCAAAAGATGAAGCAAGACAAAATGAATAAAACAAGATAAAACAAAGTAAAGCCTGAAGCACCAGTCTATCCTCCTCGACGCTTCACAGTTTGGCAAGGCGTTGCTGGGAAGAATCTCAAAGAGTAAAATTTGTCTGCCCAAATCACACACTGTGTTGTCAAACCGTCCCATGGAAGCTCTATAGAGACATCCTAACAGACTTCTCAGCTCATGTCCTATCTACCAACCAATACTTTACCCAGAGATTTTATGAAGCGTCTCCAATCCCTTCCCATTGTAAGTATGGCCTACCTACAACATACTGCTCTTTCTCATCACCCAACTGAATTACTGCAAACAGGACAGCCATGAGTCTAGCATTAGCAGAAGGCAAAATCTGAAAATCTTTGTGAACCAGCTGTTGTCTTAACCTAGAAAGCTAATGGAGATGTCTAGAAAAGATAGGAATAGCTAACCTTCAAAACAACCGTTGGACAATGCATTTGCAACAGAAAGGCAGTGACCCAAGGACCTGAAGCAGAAGCTCAGCCATGCTTGTCAGACGATGTATTTGTAGCTGCACTGAGTTTTGAGAAAATATATTCTGAAAAACAGGATCTTCAAGCCTGAAAACCAGCATGACTTGGGAGTCACTTAGAATTTAAGCATGAGAATTGTGAAAGTCTTATTCAAGTCACAGTACTATACACATAATTATTCCCACCAGGGAATCCACAAGTGGAACTTGTGTGGGTGCTTGCTCTATTACGCGAGACCAAAAAAAACCCTCAAAAGTTTGCAACACAGAGCAGCCCTTCCAGCAGAAGGCTGTTTATCTCCTCCTTTAATAAGATCAACTACCGTGTCTTAATAGAGCAGCTCCTCCTCTATACTGTGTGCCCTGACAAGATCTACAGGATATCAAAAGCAACATTGGATGAAAGACGGAGGCTCCGAGATGTCCTTTTTTCGTCATGTATAATTTGTAAAGCTAGTCAAAAGAACAGCAAGCAATTTAGCCTGGAATTTTGCCGGCTCTGATATTCATAGCACATGTGATCAAAGAGCAGAATTTGCCAGTCACTGGAAAAACAATCAGGCTCGTAACTTGACTTCCACCACCGAAGACAAAGCCTGTAAACATTACTATTGATCAGAGTGGGACTATTTTCATCGGGCTGCATTGCACCGGACATTAAACATCTGAAGAGTCAAGGCCTACATAAGCTGAAGTTGGGGCAGACAGTTCCAAACATTTAACATTCCCAATAGATGAGCAATTTTCAAAAGAATAAGCAACTGAAGGCACTATGTAATCACACTGGAAATTAAAGAAAAGGATATCATAACTGGATTTTATGTAATACTCCAGGTTATGTTACAGAATATTGACATATACAACAAATTAAACCAGCTAATTCATCTTACTACTTCCACTGATAATTTTTTAATTAAGTCACTTATCTTTATCTACATATTTAAGAATGTAGATCTTTCATTATTCATCTCTTAAAGAAAATCAATGTTGTCCTGATTTGCTACAGCTCAAACAAGCGAGCAGTATTAGCTAAGATAAGACAGCCTAATAGAAAAATAATTCATTAACTTTATTAACAAGCCCTAAGAAAATGCTATTGAGCACATTTTCATATTCCTAGAAGTCTGAATTATGAACCAAAAGCTTAATGGTGTTCAGTATGACTAAAATATACATAATGGATTCTTTTAAAAAAAGCTTATAAATAGAAAAGGAAAAGGGAGAAAACAATTAAAAACTATTAGAAGAGTTCAATGAAATATTTTAGAGAGTTCATCCCTAATACTGAATTATGTTATAAAAACCACTATCAAAAAGCTTTATAGTCCATAATGAATTAAGAGACTGGAAGTTAATCTGTAGCACTGGTTAGATGCGAGTGTCTAAACGCCTATCCACTATACAGTTTTGAAATATTTGCACATCAAAACAGACTCTGGTTTTACACTTGGGATTCTAAAGCTTTATAAAAGACACTGAGAAAAGAATAAACTTTGAATCTCAATTTCTTGAGGAAGCAGACTTTTTCTAGTCATCTTAAGTGTCCTTTTCTTCTCAGGGTGACCTTAACTTTCAGATTTGTAAAATGGTTTCCTCTTGTGTTCAATCCTACTGTGTAATAAATTTTAAAAATGACTATTTATCTTCTTTAATATATTAGTCATATGTAGCAGGAGAAGCCTCTGTGGGAATTTTTGCTATCGAGTTTGCTCAAGCTTAAGTCAATGCTGATTTAGAAAATACAACTTACGCTTAGTAACAAACAATCATGAATATATTTATTGGAATAACATCTTTCCATTCTCCTCCAGCAGTGTGTTTAGTTTATCAGTTGCAATACTATATATCGATATATATATACAGTGACCAAGGCAATTTGAAACTAATGCTTTTATGTTGCCCATCTTATTACACTTTTACAAGCCTGAATCACTGGCATTTGGAAAACAAATAGGTCTGATGGTTCTGAAAAACATAAATGAAATGCAAATTAACCAGGCAAGTATAAGTTATATTTATTTCAGAAAAAGTGGGAATCGTTGCATTGCTCAAAAACTGCCTGTTGCAAAAGTTGTATTTAAGCAAGTTTAAATATTTTTAGATTTTGCCTTGCTAATCATGACCTCAGCTGCTTGCACCATGTAATGACAATAATGAATAAACATGCTGTGCTTATGAAGAACTAGAACCTAACAAGCTGATCAATTGTTAATTCTATAAAGTGACTAAAACGTGTCTCTACTATCAATAAGTAAATCAGCTTCTATTTGCGGTACTAATGCACCTTGTACATATCCTCCAGCTATCCTGCCCTTCTCTATAATAATGTAATTATCAGTTTGGTCATATTTAAGTACAACCTGAATGAGATTTGATATTATTTTTGTCTTGAGGGTGGAAAAATAGAAGGAAAAAGTGTTTGGATATTTAAAGAGACACACTACATTTGTTTGGAGGATGCAGATTTTCCATTTGCCCTCCAATTAGTTATACACAATTATTCATTTGAAAGCCAATTATTTTACAGTATTATTCTTAAATCTTACAGACTATTATCAGACAGACATTCCAGAGAAGGCGGCCTTTTTATTATGAAAGCCCTCTTGCTCTAAGCCTCTGTAACAAAGAATTTAAACAAAAGACAACAATGCTCATTAAATGTAAGAGAAGATGTTACTTCTGCAGAAAAAAGCATTTAAAACAAGACCAGTTTGGCTTTATTCAGTCTTTATTTTTCCTCTTAGACAAGGAAAATATGGAAGGTGTATCAAGTTTTCAGCCATAATACAATTATATATATTCCAAATATGCTAATTACAAATAGCTGCCAGTCTCCACTACATTTCCGAGCAAGATTTAACAATAATAGTTTACTCATTGCTGAAGATTCTGTTCAAGAAGAAGAATGTGTAACAAACACATGCAAAAAACTAAGAGTTTTGCTGAAAATATCTGTTTTCCTTCTCATTCCTACAGCCGTCTACAAAAAAGCTGAGTGAATGCAGCTACCCATATATCTACTCGACAACACAACTCATCTCAGTCTGGGGTGCAAGTAGAGAGCGAGCATAACCTGAAGCATGTCGTAGGTGAATGATGCACATTGGCAGAGTAAGTAATTGTATTTAAAGTTGCTGCACCTTTTTCAGAGTTATAAACAGTATTCTTAAAGGTTTAGGGCTTCCATGTCTATTCTATTGTTAAACCAAAATATATATCACAAAAATACATTAGAAACATCTACAGGAAGGAAATGTTCTGGAGTGAAATGCTATTAATATGTGGATAAGCTCAATACCAATTAATTTCTAACACTTACCAAACCAAATGAACCTATTCATTTCTCAGGTGGAAGGTTACACTAATTCTGCCAGAAATTGCTCCACTTCACCTCAGATCCATCCCTCCATGTCAATTTGATGTAGAAAAGGAGGGGAATCCTTTTTAACCAGTACTTTCTTAAATTAAGGGAATCAGTGCAGGTTTTTAAAAGTAACTTTTTCTAATAAAATTTTGTTCTTTTAATGGTCCCTGAACAGAAACAGATCTCTCATTAAACAAAAGCAGAATGAATCATTTTAGCAGCACACCAAAAATATGGGGATAATTTAGTACTAAAATAATTATTTTGCTTTTTCCCCCTTCAGCCCTGGTTAAGCCTATACACCGTATAACTGGTAAGTATTTCCATAGTTAAACTGTTACTCCAGTACCTTTCAGCTAAACAAGCCAATGTCAAATACTCTCTGATATTCTTCCAAATAATGGATATTAACTCAAAGGTTCAGAGACACTGTTTAACCGAGTAATGTAACAGGAATACACAACTACGACAATCTTTCTATATTCCACAAAATTACTAATCCTTTTTTCAGATTCAATGGCCTATTTTATGTGCAAGTCCACTCACTGCTGTAGATGTGTGTTTGGGGAAAATTTTATAGCACTTGCCTTCTAACCGTGGTGCTTCACAGTCATTAAACTGACAGTGCTCAGTACAAATAGTAATGCAGTCAACAGGAGCCCACCAGACAGTCAGGATCAGTCTTTTACAGCTACCTGTATTCATGCTGGGCCAATTCCAGTGAAATCCATAAAACACTCATGGAGTGAGGCACAGCTGCATATATACAAAGAGGAAAAGGTTTAGCCTCGTAACAACAATGCCAGCTGACCAACATTAAATTCACTGGCTCACTGCATCCCTGTTTCCCTTGGGGAGGAAGCAGTGCTGTGGCCCCAGAGCCAGGTTTCGGAGCAGACCAGCCGCAACAGCCTTCTCTCTTCTCAGCTGTATGAGTGTGACTGACGAGAATCCCTTTCCCTGCGTGCTCGACAAGGCAAAATCCAGGGAGCGTATCTGAGCAGTACAGGTGAAGGCTCACCTGGTTCCCCCCAGGAGCTGATGTACATAGTGCGCAGGTGGCAGTGGAAGAGAGCTGTGGGGTATCACAGAGATTTCCTTCACAGTCTGCCACATTTTCTAGGAACAGGGCAAACGGATATCCTGAATACAGCCCTGGCATTGCCACAGTCCCTGGCAATGGCCAGAAGAGGAGATAACAGCAATGAAGAAGAGATGACCCCTGCTTCCTTCCTAGTAACCCTATCTGCTGCGTATTTGCCAGGAAACTGGAAGAAAACCAGGAAGAGGTGTGGGCTGTCTGAATGCCCAGTGAAGGGACCATCACCAGCAACTATAGCTTCTCTATTTCCTTTTCAGAATTATAGGGAACAAAAAGTCCCAAAGACTAATTTAAGCAGGGCATATTAACCCCACAGCTTGTGTCCGAAAGCATACTTCCATTAAAGACCTCAACCACATCTGTTTAATAATTTAAACAAAACAACAAGTTTCATTTAGGAGTCTAAGTTAAATAAATTTTGCTAGGAAATTGTAATACAGATGCATTATATTCATTTCTGAAATAAGGCATTTCTCTTCCTGTCTCCAAAATTATTAGCATGTTACAGTGGCTTAAATTAAAAAAGAAACATTTATTTTATCACCCTGGTATCAGCTCACTGCAATATAACATTTTGAAACAGGAAAATATCACAGCTTAGCATCATAAATTCAATACTGCAACAAGATAAATCCTTCCTATTAATGTAAACCGCTGTACTTTACAATATATCTACATCTGCAATGCACTTCTATTTGCTGATCAGACTATCATAAACATACATAATTCTCATTGAATAATGGAAGCAGCAAAGAAATCCGAGGGTAACTATGTTCTCTAGACTAAAACAGCCTCAGCTTGGTCCTTCAAACCGATTCACTCATGCAGGGATGTTCCCGCTTGTATATGACAACATGAAATACCATCGTCCCCACAACTGGAATCTAGATAACACAGCAAATGACATCAAAGTATAGTCACTCCTTAATTACACATGCACAGAATGTATGCTGGAAGCTTTATTAACTTGCAATATATATAAGTCCCAGAGATGCACATATGAAAGACTGGGTACCCTATCAATTAAGACTTTCCAAATTTCTCACTGAACACCTGAGGTGATACTGAAAGGACTCATTAATAAAAAGAAGCTCGTTTAATTTTCTTGAAAAGGAAAATCACTAACCATTCACTGCTGCCTACAACAACTAAATTTTCTCCTTTTCCCCTTTACACTGAGATTAGCACTCTGAAACTTGCACCAAATGGGAATTGACACACAGTTTAGGAAATGCAAACACAAGAATTAATAACCTGAATTATGCAAATATGAACCTGAGATTTGCAATTTGTTTTAAAAAGCTAAAAGAACTCGTGTTAACTGGTTTATCCGTGTCCAGTCATTATTCAAATGTTTCTGGTTTAGTTAGCAGTTTCTTGCAGGCTAGGAAAAAAGCCTACAAATGCTTTAAGAGCTAAAGAATCACAGTTCTGCTCTCTCCTTTTAAGGGGTTAGTTGCTTCCAGAACCAGCAAGTCCAGGCTGACTCCAGTTATACTGTGTCCTTCAGTTCAGAAGGATGTAACGCATGACTGAGTCGTCCTCTGCAAGTAGCTGGTTGGAGAACAGAAAGGGGCAAGAGCTCTGCATCAAGGGTTGGGGACTAAGTTCTTTAACCAGACCTTTACCGTCATGTAACACTGCGTCTGGGATTGCTGCCCCTTAATACATTTATCCTTGCTTGTTATAACTCGCAGCACTCGTAACACAACTGTTATTTTAAAGGAAGGAGAGAGAAAACTTGTACTGATGCTGTGCAGAGGGAAGTATCCTCTGAGGAGGAAGGCCTGACCCTACCAGAGTTGTTATTCCATAGATGTTCCCTGTAAAGTGTAACCAAAATTGAAACACAGCAGAAGGGGCAATAAAAACAACAGGTCACCTTTTGAGTCACTGAGATACCTGATACTACTTTCCTTCGTTTGAGCCTTACTCTGGCAGTTGTACCAAGTCCAAGAAAATCAGCCTTTCAGCTCACAGCCTTTCCAAAATAATTGCTGGAAAAAAATAAAATAAAGCAAAATTGGTGAAATCCGCAGTCCTTTGTTCCTCCTCATAAGCCTCTTTAGAATAGCAAAGAGGCTTCAGTGACACAGACCAGCAGAAATCCCCATAGCTTGCAAGTATTCAGGATGCTTTGCCACTGCAAAGCAGCTCACATCGCACTGCCTAACCTCAGGTGAAAGTGTGCTGTGATCTTCTGATCTGCAGGGTTGGCACTGGCTTCAAAACAACCGCTTGCATGATGGTTTTCAAATTTTTCAAAGGGAAAAAGAGATGCTGAGGGAGTTCTCCTACCAGACCTTGAGAGGGGGCAAGGAGTCCCAGGGCCTTAAACTGTGAGAGTGAGACAAGGAAATCCAATACCTTGAATGAAAAGTATATATATAGGAGAGCTCTTTATTCTGAATATGCTTCCAAAATCCAGGACAAAACAGCATACTTAAGACTTTCCTCGGGAGACTGGAATAAGGCTTAGCACTCCAAGGTATCTTATTGCTCCATATTCATATTGACAGTGAGTTAAAAAGAATAAAAGATTTGTCTTGGAGTGTTGCTAAAGATTGATATTCCAAACAAAACAGTTTTTTGCACCCACAAATCCAAGTTTAATTCTAGATTAAGAGCTTAATTTTTCATTGGCCAACAGAGTTAGGTGGCACTGCAAGAGTGCAGCAATTTCAAGATTTCATAAGAAACTTTATTTTACATGAACCTGAGAATTAACTACTTTCCATCAAATATTTTACTGTTTACCTCTTAAATGTACATTTTTTCTAACACTAGAGGAGTACTGGCCAAATTCTGCCCTTTTCACTCAAAGCCCAGTCCTTAATTGGGCAGCTTGCCTGAGAGAGGACAGCAGGTGTTGGCCTTAGATTAATAAAGGATTGGCATGGGGAGATCAGGAGCTGCTCCACACAAGTACCACCAATCGGTTGCCAATTCAGATCTAAACTAGAGCAGTCACATCTGGAAGGCAATACCAGGTAACGCCTGCACAGTGAAACGTATAACCAGGAGAACTGGTGGATTTAATCTAGTTCTTAGGAATTTACATAAACCTCAGTGAAGTCAATGGGAATCTTTTTATGCAATTTAAATCATATCCCAGAATTACCAGAACTGGAGCAGCCTTTCTAGGCAGCCAAGGAAAGAGGCCATAGAATAAGTGGCAAGGACCCAGACTATCTCTGCACCCTGGCAAGGCAGAAAGCTCTTCAGTATTGGACTGAAATCTATCACCAAGCCTCTTGTATTATTTTGCCTGTGCTTTTCTTCAATAATTAGGAGCTTTTAGCTATCGGAGTACATCAAACCTGTACCTTCCACAAGCACTTAAGTCACTTAGAAAAATGATAGCAAACATCAATGTGAAACTAGAAGGAAAAAAAAAAAAAAGAAATCTGCTACAGCATCATCTAAACATAAGATAGTAAGTAATAGCATTAAAAAAAAAAATCTATTTCACACAGATGAAAATCATTACAGTTCTCTAGAGACCCTCTCTCTCTGCAGTAACCTGTGTCATTTCCTAGCTAGTAAAAATGTGCCACAGGATATCAAAAGACGGTAATGTTCTTCTAATTTTAATATTCCTCTAATCCAATAATGGCTTGTTTACTGCTTTCTAATTTAAAGGTAATTCATTAGATGTGTCCTGTCACGTCTTATTGGCAACGAAGGCGTAAGAATCATATGCACCTCTGAGGAATGTCAGTTTTTGTACTGCTAATATTCTATATGGTTCCCTCAGTGTAAATGGCTATCGATGCAATGGCACTACTAAGGGAGCACATGTGTGTACGTACATATAAATTACAAACAAAAATATTAAAAGACTTCAGGGATGAACTCTGGACCCAACAATTTACATTCAACACTAAGAACTCTAGCAAAGAGAAAGTATTTAAGCTAATATAAGTGATTTGTGTGCAAATATTTGTGATAGTGACACAAAGGTTCTCACACAGCCTGCAGGGAAGCCCCCAACTGACCTGCGGGGGACTTGAATGAGTCTGCTGCAAAACGATGAAGGTTAAGGAAACATTAGACAGAAGAGGCAGCCTGAACTCAGAAATGCACATTTCAGGAGCCAGACCGTGCTTGGCAACATCTGTTGTGATTCTGCAAAAACTACCCAAGACAGCTGAGTTTTTGAGTAACCCTACAGCAATATAACAGGAACTGAGGCCAACGGCTTCAAACCTGCTAGACCTTCGCAGTGTGGGCGCACGGAGGTCCTGGGGTGAAGGCGAGAGCGCAGCAGGAGCCATTAGCGCGGCGGGGGAACACACGCTTTCGTGCCTCACCAGCTCCGGCAGCATCCATCCACCTGGCTGCACAGTTTCCCTCCTCACTCCCCCAACACGGAGTCTATGCCTACCTCCACGTGAGCAGCTCTACTCCAAGCAATAAGGCAAAAGAGGCGATTTACTACAGGTAAACCCACTGTGTGCTAAAACATGTTGTTCAGGCAGCTTTCCTGCCACAAGGGCTGAGAACTCTTTGGCTGTTTATATTCTGCCAGCAACCAGCTCAGTCACATCATCTCTCTCTATACCAGGGAACTAATATGTCCATTTTCAATAATCTCTTCCCAAGAAGTGAAACCTTTGATCAGCCAGACTGACCGCACACATGTGGCTATTTAATGAACCATGCCCATCTCGGAGGAGGATGCAAGACTGAGAAAGACAATGAAACCGTGCTAGGAAACCTCCCTATTTGTCCAAACTTGCGTTATCCTTGGGAGCACGGCAGGATCACCACATCAGTTTGGAAGACAGTTTGGGTCAGTACGTGTCCAAAACCACCACCTCATTGGCTGTCGATGATGTCATGCCCATGCATTAATCCCCAGTGACTGCAGGTTTAACATCACGCATATCACCACATCATCTACATAACGACAATGAACGCGAGTCTTAGAGGAAATTACTGGAGCAGAGAATAAAACAACTTGTTGAAAGAGGGAAAGTCGCATCTCTTAAGTGATTATTTCAGCTTTTTTTGGTCAAAGTGAAGTTGGTGGGGTCAGGAAATAACACATGCCTCGCTGGAAGGAGTGGGTATTGTTATAGCTCTATTTTAAAGAAAGTAAATCTTCAAGATCTGCCACTCAAAAAGGTAAAAGTGCCAGTGGTGAGAAACCAACAGATCTGGGAAATAGAAGTATCTCAGGAGCTATAAAACTGGTAGCTGAAATTAAAAACATTTTTAAAAAGGAAAAAAATGAAAAAGTAAGAGCGATACCTACAAAGCAAGCTCGCCTGTTTGCTAGTGACACCCTCATCGCTAGAATAACTATGGCAGTAAATGAATTACACACACACACACACACACTAGTGCATAGATACATTTAACTCAAACACTTGAAGCATTACGGACCGACACTCACGCTCCCAAGGCCAGAGCTTGCCCAGCCCGCAGGGTTTCGCTGAAGACCTACTTCAAAGCGCAAATATCCCAGACACTTGCCGGCAACGTTGTGGGGGTGTGAGGGGGTGCTCTGCCCGCTGCCTCCCGGCCGGGGCAACCCGCCAGACCCAGATGGCCACTTCGGGCAGAGATCAGTCCCTCTAACCCACCGCGCTCCTGACAATTGCGCTCTTAAATACAAGTTACATCGCGGATTAAGCCACGCTTCTCCCAGCCCAGCTGCCTCCCCCCTCCTCGCCGCCCGGCACGGATCTCCCCTCCAGCCCGGCCGGGACGCGCAGCGCCGAGCACCGAGCCCGGGCAGCCGGCGGGGAGCCCCGGCTGGGCAGCCCGATCCCGCACCCCCCGGTCCCAGCTCCGCTCCCCGGGTCCCGCTTACCTTGGCCGCCGTCTCGTCCGAGGAGAGGCTGCGCCGAAAAGCGGCGGAGACAGGGGCAGGCGTGTGGGGAAGGAGGAGGGTGGGAATCATCCACGGGAGAGCGGGGAGCGCACCCGGCGTTCAAGCTGCCAGGAGGATGCTCCGCACCGACTCCCGCACGTAGCGGTGCATCGCCCGAAGTGGCTTTGGAGCTCCCCTCCCACTCCTCCTCTTCGGAGACGGGGGGAGGAAGCACGGTGTTACGGCTCTGCTCTCTCGCCCACCTCCGCGGGGCTCCCCGCTCCCTCCCTTCACTCCCCCCCCCCAGTACATGACTCCACCGCGCACGTTAAGTGCGGAGCTCAAGCTGGTTTGGGCGAAGTGCCCTCTCCTCCCTCCGCTCCGGGCGGCGAGGATGCTGCGGGGGAAGATCGCGCTGCCTTCCGGAGACAGAGCTGCACGCCCTGCTCAGCCCGGGCTTTTAACTGCCTGGCAGAGCCCTGACCTTATTTTAGCATCCGAGTGGTCGCTGCTCAGCCTGAGGGGAGAGAAAGGAGACGTTTCTCCGGGCCGGAGTTCGCAGCATCTTCTGGAGACAGCCGCAACTTGAGAAGGGCGCAGAGGGTCAGAGCCACGGCCTCCCTTCGCTTCTTACTGCACGTCTGATCGCTGCTGCCCCGTACTCCGCAGTCCTACGGGTTATCAATAAATCATCGCCTTCAGAAATTTAGTTTAAATGGAAAAAGTGAAAGATGGTGTTTCGCTGACTACAAAGCCAGGGTCACTTCGACAGGCGATCCAGCAGCCACTTGGAAAAGGAGTCTGCTTCTTGCTCTGCCACTGACTTTCTGTACAACCTTTGTCACCTCACTTAACACCCTCAGTTTCTCCTGTAAGCCCTGGTGCCTGCTTAAACGGTGATGTCCAAATATGTGCTTCAGTGGGAGTCAGGCATTTAAATATCTAGAGATATTTGTCCCGTTTATGTGAGAGAGGGCAGTGTCTCACCGTAAGTGACTGTAGTGCTCAGTGCAATGATAGGCTGATCTTGGCTACATTCCCTAAATGCTGTTGTGATACAAATCATCATCATCCTGGACAAACATTCCTTGAATTGGAAGAACCACTGAAAATATGCCTTGTGGAATGGGGCGGGATACTTTTATCACAGGAGATCACACATCAGCAACTGATGTGGAATTGCATATTGCCTCTCAAGTTGCCCATGTGCAACTTTTCTAGTGCAAAAACAGTAAAAATCTCAGTAGCTTTCACACCACAGTTCATTGTAAGTTAATAACACAGTAGCAGACTCTCACATCTTGGATAAATTCATTTAGCTGGAAAGAAAGGGTCCCAACCCCCAGCCTTAGCTCTCCCTCATCTCATGTTAGCATAACTCAGCTGTGCTCTTTTAATCAACAGGAGCTACAATACAATCAAAATAGGAGGGAACAAGCCCACAGCATCAGATCACATTTCTCCATCTCCTTCCTTACATGTGGAGCTACCACCTTCTTGCCTGCTGCTCCTGACTCTTAACACCCCTCCAGACCTCTAGAGAGCCTAGAAAAGGGGACAGAGAAAAGGCAGAGAAGGGAAGGAGCTCCAAGCTTGCACAAAGGATTGTGAGAAGCAGATCTGGGGAAAAGGGAGAGAACTGGATGTACTGGTGGGAAAGGGGAAGATTTAGACTACAGGAGACACAAATCAGCAGGAAAAAGGTCTGGTCTTGCTACCTGGGGAACAATTTGTTGAAAGCAGGCTAGCCAGGACATCAGACAGGGATTACGCAGGATCAACACCCCCCAGAATGCGTGGACAGAGCAGTTCGCCTGCTGTAGGTGCTCTTACAACCGGGCTGCTGAGCTGTGGGAGACAGGAGTTCACAGCTCTCCCTTACCTGGTGTTATCCTGCGCTCACTTTTCCCTCCCCAACCACCTCTGTCTCCGGCCCGTCTCTTAGACTCAGTTTTCCCATCCAGACAATGGAGACAGCCACATTTCTTGCACGGGGTTGCTGTCAAAATGAATTAAGTGATGTCCAAAGAGTACTTTGAAATGCAGATATTATGCTCGCTGGTTTTAATACCTCCAAAGCGGTCTCCAGATATCTCTAAATCCTCGAGATATCCCTGATCAATTCCTGTTTTACAGATGAGGTAGCCAAGCAGAGGGACAGATGCTTTAGTCCATCTCTTTTATGTCGGGTTCTGCGGGTCCCCCTGACCTTGCCATGGCTCAGGCTCCCAGTTGCTGGCCCACAGTGACTGAGTCGCATCCAAAGCCACATTTTGCTGATGACACGGAACAAGCATCATACATGCAGTGCCTCCACACCTGATTACTAACCCCCTAAAAAGCTATTTTCTTTGACAATTTAATGCCTAGGTTTGAGCTCCCATCCGCTCCCGCAACCTGGTGTTACACACCTATTTCTGGCATCTGCTGTGCCCTGCAGGACCCTCCCCAAGAAAGTGCGGGCATTGTGGGGCTGAACTAAATCTCCCCTTGTATTTTCCTTGCCTTCATAGGTGTACTGGGAAAGAGCAGGACACAGGAGCTTCTAGTCCCCAGGCCTGTGATCAAATTATCTCTCCCTCTGTCACACATCCTAATCATCACAGCTGGCGGTCATGCCAACAATATTAACGCTGCTGAGTAGCTTTCAGTTTTGCAATTAGCAAGGTTTTCTGCTTCCCTCAAATAAAAAATAGGCTTGTACTACTTAGCACTGCATAAATGATACAGATATATTCCAGGCCCATGTTACTGTCTTGTTGAGATGAACCGACATTGTAAGTGCTGTAGATATTTTAAATCTTTTGAAGATTACAATGGTTACAAAGCTCATTATTTCTAAACGTGTTTATCCTTCCTCTTTTTTGTTTGCAAAATTAGGCAATGTGCAGTTTAAATAAACAACAATTGTACTATTAAACATTGATTAAAGAAAAGGGTTCCATTTAAATTATTAAGTGGTAAGATAAAAAGCATCCCTTCTCTTTTGTACGCTACTTTATTCAGAAGTCAAACTTCTGTAGTCTCACTGAATGCTAATGAGTAGCATAATAATGCACAAGGGCAAGAGGGGGCTGAGTAATTAAAAACAGAGGCCAGAAATCAAAGGGCTTGAAATATACTTACCAAAATAATTCAATTATACATTAGAAACCTGGGATAATCAAGACACTTCCCACAGTTTCATCCATCATTATGCCCCAATTTAATATCTATACTGGTTTGCTGTACACAGGAAGCAGCAACTGGGACTTTCATGTGCGATGCCTCAGCTGAAGAGACAAAGGCAACGTGCACTCAGGTCCCGTTCTCATCATGCCGCACCTTGAAAATGGCTTCACTTGACTGAGTATATTTTCAGATATCTGATTTAGGGAACTATTTTTAGCCACAAGCTATTTCTGTATTGGCTGTATATTCCTTTTCTCCATAGCGTTGCAATTAATTACTACAAATCTCCACACCCACCATTTTATCTTCCCTATGAATCCATCTCCCACCTCTCTCCTTGGCTTCACCTCTTCTCGCGGCTTCAGGCTTTCCTGGTTATCTACAAAACCTCTGCCAAGCAAAGCAGCAGGTAGGTTCATTCAGCAAACCACAGCATCATAAGCCTCTGAGGTTTTCATACAAGACAAGCTGGGTCAAAAAATCCTGATGTAGCTTTGCAATGTCACCACTCTTATGGGCCAATGAGTCCCAACACAATTTCTAGGCTCCAGGATGGCAAAGGAGGGGACTGGGCATTTCAAGGAAATTCCATGGCCATGTGATAAAACAAGGAAAAAAAAGAGCCAGTCTGATCTCATTCCGTGATTTTGGAGATCAATGGAGGATTTACATGATTTTGCCTTGTGCAGTCTTGATGCAATAAGCAATGATCAAACCTAGTCTCATTGGCACTGATAACAGCTTCATGGAGGGAACTACAAGTGATGCGTTGGCAGGAACCGTGGAAAAAACAGAAAAAGTGAACAGAAGTTTCCAGCTGACAAAGGATAGCAGTGTTGTTCAAGATGTTTGCAGATGCACAAGTTGTTACCTCCTCTCCGGCACATAATTAATTTCCAAAGGTTGAAAACAACTAATTTCAGCAAAAAAAATCAGGAATTTCAGCAAAACTAACACTCAGTTGCGTATCAGCTTCCTGAGGAATCAGACAGAGTCTGATTGGCTTATTAGAATTTTTAACAGTTTAAGCATAGAGACTATAAGTTGTCTCTAATGAGCAAAGAAGTCAAACAAAATACTGCTGTGCTTCACAAGCTTAGAGGATCCTGTAGGCCAACACAGGTCACAACATTAAACGGTAAAAAAGGGAAACAAGAATCTCAGGTCAAATTTTCCAAAACTATGGGTCTTAATTAAAATGAAGGTTATGCCTTCAGCAGATGGGTGCCATTTAGTATGGTCCCAGCTATTACTGAGATTTGCTGCATCTTCAGTTTAGAACAAAACAAAACGCTGCATGAGAAAGAGCGAGCGAGCACGCTTCAGCCAGTTTATGACAGAAGCTAATATGGATGTCTCAAACTTTCCCCAACCCTATCAGCTACATCTTCTTCAATCAGAACTAAAGCTCGTTTTGAGGTGATTCAGCTTCCCCAAAAGACGACGTACATTCACTTATTAAAAAGGAGATCATTAAGACAAACAAACCAGCCCGTAATGTGAGCTGGAGCGGTGTTTGCCAAAGGGGGAGAGGGAAATGTACAAGTTAAGAGAGATATAATTTCAACATACAGTGAAGCAGAGAGCAAAATACCTATTTTTTTCTAATGAGGAATTCATTTTTAGGAGAGAAGACACTAACATACATGTCACTTGATTTTGCAGAGCAATTGACTGAAAGAGGGGAGCTATGTCTACGGACAGAGCCTGAGCTACACAGGACCCCCGCTGCTCAATATTCATTTCCCAAGTTTGGTGATGAAATACTCTAATAGATATCTTAGTGACATCCTTTTCTGAGAAACAGTCTGGGGCAGTAATTCTAACAGGACAAGTCAGCTGTAATGAATATCTTTCCTTGGTGCAGATGGGGCCTCACTTTACTCAGGTGCGTAGCTTCCACTTCCTAAGACTACATGGAGACAAAAGCAAGTAGCTCTGGCCTCTTATCTTACCTGCCTTAAACAAAATAGTGGCAATCAATAAATGAAATTCTTTTTTTTTAAATATACAATTACATGAAATAGATTATAGAAGTGACAAAACCCAGAACAACTCCACAAAAACAGAGCTGGGCTCTGATTTCTATCAGTATGAGATCAAAGTAGTGTAGTTGCTCATTTACAGCTCAAAGCTGCATTATTTTCTCTAACTCAGGCTGTATTGCTAGTCGACTGAACTCTGTAAAGCAGAAATATCAAGCCATCTTGATATTCCTTCCACAGTAAATAACGATTGACAAAGGAGGGGGAAAATCTCCCTTCCCCTCCCTCTTTCAATTCATTAAGTTCAACTGTGATAACCAGTGAGGCATACAGGAAAGGGTTAGGTATCTCTGCCTCTGAATATTTAATTCAGGACTAAATGTAATGCACAGCATCCTTATACCCTTGGGAGTTCAGCAGCCAATATGCCAATGAATATATCCTGACAATAGTGATATTTTCTGCACTTTGGAGGCATGAGTGACATTTGCTCACCACATATGTTACATCGGATGCTGAGGTCTACACTTGTGAGAAATTAATCAGAATCCATCTGTTTCCTTCTCATCCTGGACAATTTCATTACAACTTAACCAAAGATTATAGGATTCCCATGTCTGTGTCCCCAGCTCCCAGCCCAGTCTTGGTGTTTCCATACTGAACGATTAAAGCTGCTTAGTTTAAGTAAGGTCAGAAACAATCTTCCTTCCTGTAGGGAAAGGCATAATGCTCATGAGCAGGGTCCAAAATCTGCTCTAAATTACATGTAGGTAAATCCAGAATATCCCTACTGAACCAAAGAGGGTTTAGATTTATCATGGAGCAGGATCTGGACCTTGATCTTCCGATGCATATTTCTGGTGGCTGATTTTGACTGGCATCAGTCTGGAGATGGCGCAAAGTCAGTCTCTCTGCAGGTCCTCTGTTATGTTTGCATTTACCTGTCCAGGTGGTGAGCAAAGGGATGGCTCAGCCTTCCCGTGGGGCTGGGAGATACTGTGCTACTGTTGGGAAAAGAAAGTGCTCTGTCTTAAAATACTCCCTGTACTTACACATGCAGCTTAGCAAATTCTTTGCTTATTTCTTATTTACTAGTACCTCTTTAATTTGATGTAATAGCAAGGGAGAACTGGACATAAAGATTGCTTGGACTCAATTTATAAAGCTAAATATTGCACAATGATGGATGTATTTGCTTAAAAGGGGGGGGGGTTCTAAGAGTTCTTTGGACAAGGCACAAATAGCACAAAAAAACCCAGAAGCATAAATATCAGTGGGAATCTGGTACCCAATTGCTAGGTAACAGTTGCAGCCAAGCCTGCTAACATGAGGTTTCCTGAATGACAGAGAAGCCAAACCTATGAACCAAAAAAGTGAGGTTTCTCTTACAGAAACTATCGACAGAGAGACACCGAATGGGAGGCTGGGAAAGCCCCCTCATAAGGGAACCGTGCTCCCGCGATAAGGAGGGGCTGAGAGGCAGCCGTAGCACCCGGGCTCTGTGCGTCAGGGAGGAGAAACGTGGGATACAAAGGGATGAAGACTGCAGGCCGGCTGCCGCTGCACCCAGGGACAGCCGTGGGGCTGCGCTGCCAGCCCAGAGCGGGAGACGGCACAGCACGGCCCCTTGGTTTGGCAGGTCCCTTTTTAGGGGAGCAGCATCTCCTGTACCTGCCACCGACCCAAAGCCTTTCGCCCGCTTACCCGTGAGTGCTTTTGCTGCTCGGCCTGAGCGAAGGAGGGGACTTGGAGCCGTGCGGTTTTCCACCAGCTTCAGCAGGATCGCTCACCTCTTCCAGTTGTGGCTGGTCCCACGGTGCGGCTAGAGGTCCAGCCCCGAGCCCGTGAGATGGCAGAAAGCAGTTGCTGGTCCCGCTGAGCATCGAGCTGCTGGACAGGAGCAGCAGGACCCCAACAGGGTTAGGTTAACGTGGTTGCCCTAAACTAGGCAAACATCCCCCGGCACTGCAGCTTCACAGGGAACAGCCCCAAAACCTGAGCGCACTGGCAGTGGAAGAGGGAGGCAATCAAGCAAAGCTGTGCAGGACCAGCTAAAATGAGCAGCTATAAGCAATAGGTTGTAGCAACAAGATTTGTCTGCAAGCAAAGAAATTCATCCGATAGTGGGGAGGTGGAAGCTGAAGGCAGGTGAGAGCTGCAAAGACAAACGCCATTCAGCCAGCCTGAGATGGGAAACCGGGTGAAGCTCCCTGACCCTGTTAGGAGCCATGCTGCCTTCCTCACTTCTCAGAGCTATTATTCCAGCTGACTTGCAGATACCTGATAGTTATTTTTGAAATGAAGGTGCATTCAGATCAGGCTGTCACAGCCTGTCTTTTCAATCATGAGTTATTTGATCAGATGCTTTTTTGCTGTAACATAATCACATGATACTAGGGCTTTAAACAGGACCTATATTCTAGCTCCAGTGCTGGCTTCTTCTTTGCCAGAAAGATATTGACACATTGGGAGATAGCTATAAAAGAAAAGAAAGATCTTGCATAAATTAACTTATGCTATTTATAGACATGGAGAGCAGTCTATCCATGGGACCATCTGCTAATCTATGTCCCATGGCAATTAAAGTCAACATTTCACCATATCTTCTCCATCAAGGGCTGAGATTATGCACCGTACACTTTTTTTTATATAACACTGACCTTACATCTGTGCTGTTTAGTGTCGCTTTCCAACTTTCCATAACATTTCCCATACCCAGTCTTTGAGGGCCCGCTACAAGAAAGGAAAAACTCAAACTCTTTATTTTTATTACTATGAGGTCAAGGGGCCAGTAGATGACAAAGGGTCTATTTATTTCAATGATTCTCAAGAACTTTTCTGTTTTAATAATAAGAAAACAGACATCATGCACTAAATTAATGGATTTATACATTAGATACAGAGCGGACTTCGTACAGTTAAACCTTTTCAGTGCTTCTTGCTATAAACATCCCACATACATTTTCAGAAGTGACTTACGATTTTGGACATTATGTTTTTAAGCATCCAACCCAAGATTTCCAAAATTATCAAAAACATGTGAGCAGACCTCTCACCATCTCATTTTCTTCAAGGAAAGCTGGAAGCCTAAAAAGTATGGCATCCAAATATTTTGTTTCGACAACATATAAAGATAAATACCAACTGTATTTAATGTATAGCTTGTCCATTTAATAGATACTACAGAATTTTCTGAAGTAACTTAAAAGCTCGAGTCCTACTGCCTTGTTCTGTATCTTTTTATACACAACACATTTTTATTACTCTATGTAACTTTAATAATTTATACTGGCACCATCAATTTAGCAATTGCATTCACTACATTTAGCAACAGGAGTTACTATAAAAGCAAGGAAGAAAATACAGAAGATTCGATTAGCAGGAAGATTTGCCAGAAAGTCAGCCTTAGAGCAGGACTGAAGGACTCTTGCTCAGGTGGAAGATATTATTTTACAGAAATAATAACTCAGCAATACAGGTTTCATGGACACTAATACGTTTGGTTAATTAAAAAAAAAAAAAATTAAAGGCTTTCTTAGCTAGCATGTCAGTCAGTCACACGAGTAACATCTCAAGCAGTGCTCTACCTCTGCCATAGCTGATATTACAAAAAGCTTCTTTTTTCCAGATATGTGGGTATGTATGCGTGAGGGGGGGAAAGAAATGGAAATGTTAAGCAGTGACAAAAACAAATATTAACCATTTTAGTCTAAAACTTTTTGCAGTCACAAGACATTTAGAAGTTACGTGAGAACAGAGCTCTGCAAAATTTATGCTGCCTGAGCCGCTCTGTATGGGAACGATCCTCTCCCAGACCTCCCTTCCCCTTCCAGCCTCCCCAAAACTTTCCTCTCTCTGGTTTCCACTTTCCAACACAGGATACAAAAATTCTGAGAACAAAGGTGCTGAGGATGAGCTTTACAACCATGACTGTCTTCCCAAAGGTCTAAAAGCTGCTCAAAGCCTAAAGGTTATTATGCAAAGTCCTAGAGGAGAAAAAACGGTGTAAAACCTTTCCTGAGCATCTAAAAAGATATAACAGACCATTACTGACTACGGATATAACATATACGAAGTATACCAGGGTATAGATGTAAGTATTTGTGGAGAGGTTTTAAAGCCATTGTTGTCCATTTTTGCACATTAAAACCCACAAAGAAATTTATTTAGAGCATTAAATCATTTCATTTCTCTCTGGCTAGTTTTTTAACTATTAAAATATTCATCATGCACTCCAAGAATCTTGATGCCAAGTATTTATTTTATTTTTTACAACCTTTTAAATAGCTTCTTTAAAATATCTTCAGGTGTACATATTGCTCTTAAAAAAAACATTGACAATAAGAGCTTATTGTAAAACACCAAAGAGAGAAATGAGACATCAGGCACTGCTGAGACAAGAGATCTGCCCATCAGCAGTGGCTTCTGACCACAGTACAACAAAGGGGTGGATTCCACGAAATTCAGTGCTCGGGGTAAACCGAAAGAGCACTTTTTTCAAAGTTGAAAGTTTTCAAAGTGAAAGTTCTTAGGGCTTCACATAAGTAGATGTCACTTTCTATTGCCAAGAAGGCTGGGGAAAAAAAAAAAAAAAGCTTCTACAAAGGGGATATTTGTGTCAAATCCTCCCTTTTAGATTTCCCTTCAGATGGACACCTTTTTGTAAGGTGGATGGTTGGCACTGAGAAAAATCATTATTTTCTGCTTTAAAATCTCCCCCTCATCTCGTTACCCTCTTTGACTGACAGGATACCCCTGGCCCTGAAACGATGCTCTCTTGGCTCGCGGGCAGGGTGCTGGACACGGCGCTGGTGCCGCTGCTCTCCTGCCCTGCACCGCCTGCCCTAAACCAAATCTGTGCCTCCGACTGCCTCGAGCACGGCCAAGCGGAGAGCTGCACCTAACTCCTACTCTACGCAGCCTGACGTAGCGGGTACTGATCGGCCCAAGCTGCATTTGTCAGAGACAATTACAGAGCTGCCTCATCCGAGGTGAATATCATATGGGGATGCATAAGGTGCCGTCCCTGCAGCCGGCTGGCCTCGCTCACTTGTCACAGAGGGCAGGAGGGGCCACATGCCAGCAAAGGGGATCTCTTACCCACAGCGCGATGGGATGAGCGGCACAGACGCTACAGTCGTCGTGAGCCGTAATAGCTGGGTCTGTAGCTCACGAGCTCAGCCCAGCGCTGGTTTCCTGGCCAAAAGGTCAGCAGCACCATGGAGACTCAGCCCGCCTCGTCCTGTAGCTTTCAGTAGGGTGGCAGATCAAGCACCTTCTGCCTGGAAAGACACTTTGGATGGAGCCTCTGACAGAGATGCCTTCACACCCCGGTGACGTGGCTGCTCCTCACCCTGCAGCCTCCTCAGCTGGAGATGCTGAATGTGATCAAATACAATTTGGCAGCTGTAAAGCTCAGTTACAAACTGCCTGGGAAGAGATTACCTTCAGTTTCAAGAACATTTCTTTTAATCTGAAGAGAAGCAGACACCTCCCCTCTCCTCCCCATGAAGCCTCTGCTTTATGCACGGAGCCAACCTCGTTCTCGAACACCAGAATTTGAACCATTATGTTCCTCTCTATATTTCCACATGTGTTCTAACTTCCTCCACATGGAAAAAAATTATTTTAACTGTCCTTCCTTCTGTTTCTTCTCACAGAGGAAGGAGTCAAAGAGTGAGGCACAAACCTGAAAAATGATACCAAACTTTCACCGACTGCTTTAGCATCTCCTCCAAGAGGTCTCTGGCTACCATAGCTCCTTGGAGGACAATGGTAGGCAGCACCTTCAGGTGATTTCATACAGAATTTGTGCCATTGCTTCTCTGTCCAAAGGGGTTTCATTCTGCATCTATATAAATGTAGAAAGCAGAAGAGGCTGTTTACCATCTATAGTCTCCAAGGAGTAAGGGATGTGCTTGTACATAGTTATTCCACCTGTTTTGTTTTCTCTCCCAGATGCTGAGATTCATGAAAAAAGGCAAGTAACACTGCATTTGTAGACACTGACTACATTATTACTGAACACAGAACTTAACACCGAACGTCTGGGTCATTTAAAAGGTGACAGGCATTTGTGAGAAAACGCATTTAGTTTATTTATGGACAACAGAGACACACACTGAATTCACTATATCATAGGCTTTCCCGAGCAAAATGCTCCAGTCAAGGTAAAGTGAAAACATCTCACAGCTGGGGAGGAAGCTTGTTCTTTTTCAGCAAATTGCTAGTTATATAGCATATTAGGTATCATTAATGGATTAAATATCTTTTACTGAAACATGACCTGCAATTTCCACAAACAAGTCTTTTACCTCTACCACATTTATTTCCTACAAACTCTTTGATTTTCATTTAATGTCTATCTAAAAGGCTAAAGACCCAGGCACTCCACTCAGCTGCATTGACATTATCTTTTAATTAGCAGAGGTCACTTAATGCTTTTAGTACAATCAACAGTTGCTTTCTTTCCGTGATCAACTACAAGAGCATCACACTTAATGCAGACTGATTAAAACTTGAAAATCCTTTAGCATAAAAGTATTTCAGGACAAATATAATCAAGTTACTGCATGTAGATCATTTTCCTTGACAGCTTTGATTGCCACTCCATTAGCATGTGACTGATTACCACTGCGCAGTATCGTTTTATGGAAAACACCCTAATTTGTGCAGCACCACCAGGTTGCAGGAAGAGCAATTTGGGATCTGTGGGTAAACGGCCTCTCTTCTTGTACCGTGGGTCTCACCAGAGGACTGACAAAGCTGTGGGTGACATTAATCCCTAGGGCTATCTCCAGCTGCATGTGTTTGTTTGACACGCTTTAAGTGCTTCCGAAGCCTTGTCTCAGAAGAAGGAAAACTACAATTAGGGTTCACATGTGATTGGTAAGTGATAAATAAAGCTCAGACTGGAGAGACATACACAGCTCACTGCTCAGCCTTGCAGCTGAATGCACATATGAAAAAAGTGACCAGTCGTATAATGTCTTGCAATTATAAATCAGTTTCCTCATACACAGATGAAGCTGGGATCCTTGCCTGATTTCAGTGGAGAAAGACCTACTGGGTGTTCGGTGGTGAGAGATTTGTCCAAACTGAATGAGGTTTTTGGGAGGAGGGACCATGTTCCATTCAAGAGAGTGGCAGGTCTTCTCACCCCAGAGTCACCTGCCCTTTGAAGAGACAGATTTCAAAAGCTAAAGGCAAACATACGGGGCTACTGTCTCCAATACCTAATAGTTTTGTTAATCCTTATCCTTTTGACCCAAGCACAAAGAAAATTATTCCAGGAAACCAATGGTAAGAACTCCTTTATAATCCCTGTATTATATTATATCTGCTACTGAGTTTGCAAAGTCAGTAAAATGAGAAAAGCTCTTCCTATGCCTGTTACAAATTAAGGAAGGCTTCTTAGTCTTGGTAGCTTTTTATTGCTACACAAGGAGCATGTGTCAGAAAACATATGGCAAACAACAAAACCAGGATGAACCAGACCAAAAAAAATAGAGCAAGCATTTCTATTTAAAAAACAATTACATAAAGCTCCCTTGGAATGGCCATATACATCCACGAACCAGCCGTTTTCATCTCCTCTGCTGCATTTAGGTTATGAAAGGATTTAGCTTCCCAAGAAAAGAATTTGAGACATAAGGAATACAGGACAATTGTAAATTAAACAGCATGACTCTGGTAACATCTGCAATAGATTGGGTGCCCTAAACACAGTACAGGAGATAACAGTCGTCTTTTCTACCGTTTGGTAAATAATTTCTCTTACCTCAAGGGTCATTACATCTTCAGCTCTTTCTGTCATTTGTGATTACACTGAGGGGCTGAAGAATAAAGTCTCTACAGGTGCTTATGGTGGAAGTGAGCAGCTATAAATAACATCCCCACATTCGGCTGCACCGGACAAGAAACCTCATTCGCATCCTGACGTTCCTTCATTAGACGCCAACTTTCAGCCCTACAGATCTCAGCATCTCCCGACATCGAATTTGGCAGGCAGTCACTAAGCAGCAATAGGAGCCATTAGGTTTTCTGCTTTCCTACATCCCAAAAGCTCCATAGTCCTCTCCCGAGAGAAATGGGGAGTTGCGGTGGGGCGAAAAATCCCACCAAAAGTGGCAAGTTCCCAAACCGGTGAATCGGCAGAAAAATCTTCCTCTCCAGTCCTAAAGTTTGAACTCATTAGGTGAGGGACATCATCAGCGGAGAGCGGATCCCCGCTGCGGGGGTGACACTCACACATCCTTTCCCACGCTGCCGCTGGGTGTTCGCTCCAGCAAAGCGGAGCACGAGGTTCCCTCTAAATTGCCCAGCCGTGAGCTGCTCGCAGTTTGCTGCCCTGGGAGCGGCACTCTACGGCTCTATTGCAGACTGATGTGTTAAAATAAACCTGTAGGTCTGTGGCTGGAGACTGTGTTTCTATACTGGGGAAAAGATTTAAGACCGGGGCCGGTGCAGTGGCGTTCTCCCTGCTGGTCCCCGGACAGACACGGGCTCGGCGCTGCCTGCCTAAGGTACCGGCACAAAGAGTTCAAGCATGAGGCTGTGAGGGAATCTTATTGTATGGGCGCTGCTTTTTGGAGAGTGCCAAAAACAAGAGGGTCAACTTAACTAAAGAGAAGGGGGGAAAACCCCAGCGAGATTTAGTGTACAAAGATATTAAAGCTAAAAAAGCAGGGGAGAAGGTGAGGGGGCACTTAGATCAGGCAGGCAGAGCTAGACACATAAGTGATGCACAGAGATCTCATGGGACAAGGTTAGGACAGAAGTGACAGCTGGTCTGAAGAAATAGCATTTTAAGATCCAAAACCCTGTCAGGAAAACCCACCCGTGTGGCCGATAGAGAAGTTCGATAAAAATGGGCAGGCAGAAAAAGGACACTAGGTACATAAATACATGCTTATTCAATAAAGCAAGAAATGGAATGGCAAAATTGAGCAAACAAGGCTGCCCAGTGATGGGAGACAGCCTGATTTATTTGCCTTGCTGAAACACGGTAACGTGGAAAACACAGCAGGGAAGCTGTGTTGTCTCAGTAGGAATTATTCAGCGAAGGAGGGTTAGGTCATGGCTAGAGCACCAGAAAGAGCCTCTGGAAGCCAAGTTTCCAAAGGAAGAAAAATCACACAGGCGATGCATAATTGATGCAGATGTACAAGGAGCGTTGTACGCTCCAGGGACCAAGAAGAAAATTATTTCTTTTTAAAAATCAACAAAGAGTTAATAATAAAGCAGTAGTGACTTCTAATTACCTGTATACAACTGATTACAGCCCATGCCACAGTGACAAGCTGTTTCTTAGCAACTCAGAGGCGGCTTTTGGAAGAGCTCCTTCCAGGGAGAGAAGCTCCCATCTCCTGGGCACCAAAGTTTAGCAGCAAACTCTGCCTGGACCATTAGGTTTTAGGGGCTGCAGTACATTGTAGCAATGTAATTTACCTCCCATAGGAAGAGATCACACTAAAAAAAAAAAAAAAAAAAAGAAAGAAAAAAAAAGAAAAAGAGAAAAACTATTTGTGGACAGGAATCAAGCAGTCCTGTAAATGAGGATATTCACACTGCGGATTTGGGATTGGGGATGCCCAGGCGTTTCTGGCAGAAAAGGGGTGCAGCATCGCCTGAGCCAGCAGCACAGAGGAAATTGCAGACTATCAGGGCCAGATGGCTTCACCCAAAAGGTCTGCAAGGAGAGAGCACTTGAGCCGCTAGCGCGGAGATCTCTTCTCATTAGCCTCAGGTGTCCCCCTTTTCTGAGAAATGCTCAAGACAAATCCATTTTCCAGCCACGACTTTTTTTTTTTTCCTTGTGCAAAGACGGTTATTTTGAGAAGTCATTAAAAGTTACATGGACCTAGGTGAACAATATATTTCTGTAGAGGAAAACCACACCTTTCCACAAGCTAATCTGCAAAATAATAACGGAAACTCACATATAAATCATATGATCTTTGAAAATGTCTTGGGCAAAGGCACTGGCAAGGGTCTGTTGGTGAGCTGAAGTATCCAAGAGAGAGGGAGTATTGCCATGGCTCAAGAACTAGTTAGGAGACAGGCGTAGCTGGTTAAATTTTAAAAGGATCAAAAGACCTGCATCACCGTTGATGTTTAATAAATTAATGAGCTAGAAAAGCACACAAATAATAAATGTCACATACTAGAGAGAAGCTAGAAAAACTCCAGGAGTTCAGGAATCTGCATGAACAGACATACAGAAAAATAAACACACCCAGACCACAATGCAGCCCTACTGCTCGGTAGACGTGAGTCTTTTAATTCATTGGAAACTGCTTCCAATAATAATTAATAGTGAAAAAGAACAAAATTAAATGGAACTGCCTACAACAGCCCTGCCAAAACTTTTCTCTGTGAAGTGCTGGCTGGCAGAAGTGTCACCATGTAAAATGACATCAGCCCCCATCTCTGATGCAATCTTAGTGCCACAGAAGGCCCAGGAGGGGCCAGTTGTGGATTTCAGTTTGGGCAGTGCCAGCACCCACCTTCCATCTCAGACCGATGGGAAAAGTCCAAAGCGTAACAAAAAAAACATCAAAAAGAAGCAGTCCAGGTCTGGTTAACTCCAAGAGGAGATGAGTAACAGAATATACTGGGGGTAAATTGACACCTGCCCCCAGGGAGAGAAACTTGGGCATCTCTCCTTAGTTAAGGGGGGGGGGGGGGGGGGGAAGACTTAAAAAAAGACCTTGGATGACAGGAATTTAAAGTGATTGAAAGATACACTGGGGGACAAAAAAGCTGCAGGGAACGTGCTGTACCTACTTCACAACATGTCGATGTCCAGCAAGATTTTGCCCACAGTAGGATTTGCACAAGCATCTACACAGGATCCGCAATCGCGTTCCTTTTCATCCTTCTTCATTTAAATGTCCCAAGCACAAAATTTGATAAGCAAGTCACTGTATTACCGCATTTAGGAGAAACCTTTCTCTTACAGCAGTGCTCTGACACAGCATTGCAATGCATATATTCTCATGAAAGATGCTTTAATAAACTGCTCTATTAAAAATAATCTCCCTAAAGAAGAGTATCGACTGTGTAAATATGATATTGGAGAGTTGTTAGAAAGCAAATATGAGAACAAGTAAACATGGTTTTATCAGGAGGGGACGAAACCCAGAAAGCCTTAGAAATAAGCAAAATTGTTTAGTATTTGCAAAACATAAGGCAAAAATTTTTAGCTGGGTACTGAGTCAGTGGGATCTGGGATGTCCTCAACCAAGTCCCTTCTGCTGAGATCAAGCTTCTGCCATGCAGACAGGGTTTGTACGTTCTCCTGTTGTCTCCAAAGTGACAACAGCATCCTCAATTGATGTCATTGCATGAAGCTAATATTAAATGCTTTCAAATCTGATCAATAAAATACAATCTACATTAAATAACCAGAAAGCTGTCAATTTTGGTTTTTAATCCTAGACTATCTCATGAGTTCCTGACTTGAAAGGTAAACGTTAAGGTTATTAAGTAAGTAAAGATTGATTTATTACATACCATTCAGAAATGTTTTCTTTGAAGCATGCATTAAAAGGTCAAATATTCCCAACTTTTTCACTGGGCGTAATGTTAAAAACACTGAGTAGATAATATCCAGGGCAGTTTTGCAACCAAGGGCATTAGAATGAGGTTTGGAATATCTGTGTTCCTCTTAATTTACTTAACCTTTTTTTTCTTTTTCTTTTTTTTTAATGAAGTGTTTTACTATTCTGCATTGAACTACCTACCTAGTTTTCTTTTGTTAGGGAAAAGCAGTGCTACGAACCACACGACGCCTTCCGGACTCACCGTGCCCGGATGCAGACCCGCCTCGCAGACGTTACACACAGAAACCGGGCGGGAGGGGATGGCACGTTTGGCAGCGGTTCAAGCACCATACCCGGGGAGCAAACAGATTGCTTGCAAGAATTCAAATCAAAGCATCGCTCAACCTTCAAAACATACTGATGCATTTTTCAGCTGCAATTGTTCCTGTTGACGGTTATCCAACTTTGTAATTAATGACAAGGCAAGGAATACTTTGTACTCCAAGTGCACCTCCATCAAAGGAATCCCCTGCATTTCACCAAGACTAACTCAGCCGCTGCTGCAGGACGGGACGTACCAGGACTCCGGGTCCCAGCAGGAGCGGGGTTTCCACCCGGCTGTCTGGGTACCACGAGCCGCGGTGCCCCGTTCCCCCCACCCTACCTAAAGTGCCACCGAGCCACTTTCGCACTCAGAAGAGCTCCCAAGCTCCAAAGCAACACGTATTCAAGTATCGCTTCAGCACGTACTCGAGTGCTTTGCCGGAGCTCTAGCACTCGAGTTCTGGCTGCCCAACTCCTTTTGCTGCGAAGCCGTCTGCTCCTCACCAAGTGGGAGAGCCGATGCGGGCACAGGAGGCGAGGGCAGAGGGACCAGAGCATCCCACCCTGTCCCTTGCCTGCTGGAAAGCTGCTGACACAGATACACAAATAACCGATAACATTAAGCTACCGGGGAGGAGGGTGTTTTGTAAAGCAGAACGCAGGCTGCTTAAATAATGAATTAAGAGGCATCAAAGAATGCGTATGTAATAGGACAGAGAGGGAAGGTCTGATATTTTAGACTATGCTAGACCACAATGAATAAATTATAAGAAAGGCTGAATACTTTACTAAGTATAAAGATGTCTAGCAAAAGATAAGTTCCTATACTTCTCATCCCCCACTGGGTCCCAAATGAGGAGAGAGCTGAGGGCTCAGCTGGTCCGTGAGGATTTTCCGTGTTCATTTTCATCTGGACTGAGGCGTCTTTCTTTGACAGCACCCGTCCAGTCTTTAAGCCTTGGATCCTTTTCCACCAGAGACAAGCTTGCTTATTTTTCTGACGCTGCTGAAGTTCTCCCAGTCATAACAAACTAAGAACACCCAGTCAGTTTGACAAGGATGAAGTGATAGGTGGGAGGCATATTTCATTACGCTATCAAGGCTTTGGCGTGGTAATTGGTGAAGAAACAATTCAGAGCTGTCAGCTTGATACACACGCCTTTTCACTGACTGATGTGCCGAGTCCTTGATGGGGTAATGAATGATGCCCAACGGCGGTCACCGCCACGCTCGCACCCTCTTACCCAGCATCCTCGCAAAGCCCTGACCAGCGTGACCATCCCTCCCCATCGCGACCATCCCTCCCCATCACGGACACGGCCCCTCAGCCGCCTCCTGCACATCCCGAGGGCCAGGGCAGGTTCCTGCGCCTGACGCGTGACCGTAACGAGGATTTTAATTATCTGCAAGATGCAAAAAATCAAATGCCGAACAGGGATAACCCCTGCTGCAGTGTCCCCCAGAGCTGCACACACACCACGCTACACGTTCAGGATCTGTTCGCGTTCCTCCTCGGACACAGACCCATGGATGCGAGCGAAGAGATGCCAACTTGTAGCAGTCAGGTATTGAGCTTCACTGTCCATGGCAGCCTTCCTCTTTCCACAGGGTCTGCCCTACCCCTGCACCGTGGAAAGGAAAATGATAGTTTCCAGGTTTCATCACATATGCCCGTAGGAGGACTTCAAAGAGCCCTAGTTCAAACCCCAAAGTTAACGATGGATGTATTGCTCCTGCGTCACGGAAAGGGAAAGCGTCTGCCTTCTTCCAATACTTCCGTCGTATTACAAAACTCACCCGCTTTCCATCCTTCTTGCATGGTAATTCAAATAATTACTACCCTGTATTAACATTTAAAGCTTATTTTTATTTTGCTCAGCTGTTGAAAGCTGCAGGTCAGACAGCAGGCAGAGAAATCAACTCCACCGGCTTTAACCAACGAGCAGGGGCAACGCAGGACGCTGCACCCCTCCCTGGGGCAGCCAGCTGCCTGTGTCAGCTCAAAGGTTTTCAAAGCTGCAAAGGAGAGTCCATCAATTCCATTTTTAATGACCAACTGTGGGATAAGTTTGGAAAGGGGGAAATCTGCAAAGCTCAAATATTTTTCTTTAAAAACAAATGTCCTCAAGGTAATTGGGTTTTTTTAAACAGAAGAACAACTCCACCATTTTCCAGTATTTTCTTACTATTTTCCAAGCGTCAGCGGTCTACGTTTTCAGTGACACCAGATGCATATGCACATACGCACACACACCCCGGTGAACTAAATGGGAGAAGTAATTAGGTAGTGGAAGGTGCACAATATATTGCAAGACTGGGTAATGTGTTGCATAAGTGAAAATCAAGACTTTACAGCAGAACAGGAATTGCATTAACTGCTAAAAAGTGACAGTTTGGCACAAAATGTTTTTACAAGAAAATGAGAAACATCATTTTGCTACAAAAGATTAACGGAACATTATTTTCCAACACCAACTAAGTTGCTTGAAGAAAAACTGAAAAAAAATATTCTGATATTATAGCATCTGAATAATCCTACACTAAAACCTAAAATCTCCCTGGATTAATTTTTTTCCAGGCATTTGCTTCTACAGGCCGGAAAGGGGGGAAAAAACCAAATCATCATCTGGAGGAGCCGTTGTTTTATTGTACTCCTCGGTGAGCTGACTCTTTGCATTTGAAAGCAGATTCCCTTTGAACAGCCAAGACAACGTTGGAAAGGGCTCTAGTGCCACCTACTGCACTCTGCTAAAATAGGCAGTAAATGCTGTTCTAGAAGCCTTACCTGGAAATGGGATGTCCACTCCAAGGCAAAAGACGTTTCCAGCCGACAGAGACCACCGGGACAAGCAGGAGGCACCTTGGCTAACGCGGCGATCCTACAGCACCGCGCCGAATGTGAGCGTGCTCTTCGCAAAAGCTGAGAAGACCAACGAGACCTACTTAAATATAACGTACGGGGACATCACTGACCGCAAACACGTGACCGGACAATGCAGATCGAAAGTTCTGAACTGATGATATTCAGCAACTAATAAAATAAACCCAAATTCTAAGTCATGGGGTAGCTGAGCTTTAGGCAACTGATTTCTCACCCTCCACTCAAAGGCTTTATACATTTTCGTGTACTATGTTGTTTCAAATACTTTTCTAAAGGACCAAAGCCAGACCTGGTTTTAAAAAAAAAAAAAAAAAAAAAAAAACAAGTAAAAAAAAAATCAATGCCATGTTAGAGATTATGCATATTCAAAACAAATTCGAGTACTTTTTGTTCCCAGTAATAGTATTTTTCTTTTTTGCTACTTGTCCTCCTTTTGATTTGCCATGGAAAGATAGGACAGGGAAGGAAAACCAAGAAAATATAAATGAGAGAGATACACTCTGCTCTTTATTTTGGAGTTTTATTCCCTTATCCCAAAGGCAACGGTAATAAAAATAGTTAAAGTTATAATTAATATATAAATATATTTACATCTATTATATTTATTATATTTTATTGATATACAAACATTATTTTAATAATATATTTTATTTATATTATAAAAATATTTCACTTTTCTAACAGAGGACAGCAGCCTATAAAAAATACGTTTGAGAATGTGCTGTCAGCTCTACCAAACTGTGGCAAAACACCCCCCGGCCAACCTCCGCTGCCCTTTCCAGCTCCTCTCTCTAGCACAACTTGCAAGCCGCAGCCCAGTTTTTCGGCCCTGGCCCTTCTCCCCGAGACCCCCACCTGGCCGGGGGTGCTGCCCCCCTCCTCACCTGGCTCAGACCCAGGGGAATTCAAGTCCTTTCTTTTGTCCCTCCTTGCAGGTTATGACAGTAACGTTTTCACTGCCCTCATTCTTGGCTCTGTCCCAATGGGGTTTCTACACACTTCACTTGATTTATAATTCGCATTCATGGAGGTCTTCCGAGCCTCAGGCTTGGGAATGACTCTCTGCCCCTCTTACCCGTCTGCAGCCTTTACACTCACTCGTTCCTCCATCCTCCTCAGCCCTCATTCCCTCTGCGCATCTCCCTCCCCACCTCCACAAAATGCTTTTATCAGCTGCACTATTTGAGATACCCCTACCGTAAACTGCTCATTTCCACCAACACAGAAGTCACTAAAACTTCAGACCTGGGCTCACCAAGACTGGCTCAGTCATTTTATTCCAGCTCTAGGTTTTTTTTTTTTTTTTTTTTTTTTTTTCTAGAAAGGTTACCCCAACCACAACCAAGACCCGTCTACCTGCTTCGAGGTACTGCCACACCAGATGAGCAGCTCACACAGCTATCTCTTACACCATAGCCCACATCTACAGGAAAAATGAGTCTGTGGCAAACAGTTCAAACTGCAGGCTTTCGCCAAGGCAGCCGACTTTGGCTGAAAATGAGGTAGAGAGCCCTCACGCAAGCTGACCCACGCAGTCTGTAGGCGGGAGGAGCAGCTCCCGTTCGGAGCAGGTCAAGCAGCTTCAGTAGCTGCAGGCTCAGCATCCTCACACCCACGCTGTGAGAGGAGGAACTGAAATGCAAGAAAGATGATGGGAACTCATGAATGAATAACGAAGAGCCAAGATACTTGGGCCGTTTCAAGGCCAAAGCCAGAAGAGTATTTAGTAGCAGTTCTTTTATTTCAGACAAAAAGCCCGATCCATTAGAAATGTGTGTTCAGAGGAGTGGAAGTAAGAGCTCAACTTCAAGGCAAAACACTGCAAATTGAAACAATTATTCAACATTGAAATCAAATAAAATTACCCCTCACATTTTACCCTTCTGAGCAGATAAAAAGCTCTCAAGGAGAACGTTTCCTTCAGTTTCTCTCCTGCTTAAAAATATAAAAAGATTAAGGGACATTCTAAACCCTGAGTAATCTCATTAATGGTACAACTGGCAAGATTAACAGCAAAAATTAAACAATTTCATTATTATTTAATTGCTTTAAAGGATGTATTGCCTTAATATTTATAATTGTACTCTTAAGATTAATAATCCTGATTTGCCACCTCCCCATCACAAACCATTTCTCACACTTACCCAACTTCCACAGAACTTCACAAAGAAAAAATTGAAAATACATCTTGAAGACTTCTGAAGTAAAAAGGAAAGACACCACATGCATCCATAAATTATTTTTTATTTCAAATGCAGCTCTCAGTTTACATTGTACATGAAACACAGGCAATCCTGTAAGCATTCAGGATTGGCAACGTTCATTAAGTCCCAAAACTATATTCATCACGCTGATGCCTATGTGCCAGTTAAACACAGATTCTAAAGTTAAACTGGAGAGACACACACACACACAAAAAAAAAAAATTGGAAGTAGCAAGGAACAAGATTCCTATAGTCTGGTAGGAAAATACAACCCAGAGCTATACCCTGCCTAAAGAACAAGTGGCCCCAAAGCCTCATGGATTCCCTCAAATTCCAATTTCTAGGCAGATGGAGATGTCCCAGACCCTCTTTAAGAAAGTCATGAGCCAGATCTCTGCTGTTGTCCCAACTCTCCCTCAGGATTTATTGGCAAAATCCCATTAATCCAACCAAACCTCCTTTTGCTGCCAAGATAATTTTGCGACTATTTGTAAAGCTAAATCAACCAAAATAGTATTTTCATCCCAGTAATATTAAGCCACAAAGGCTGAAGAATATGTTGGCCATCAACTGTTGATGCTGCACTCAAATTTAGTGAAACTGGTGAATGTTGGCAGGATATTCTGCCCTTGGATTAATTCCCCACAGCCTCTCCTCCACGCATTCAGGCATATGTTCGACCACTTGTTTTAGCAAGTCCTAACATAGCTTGAAAGAGAAGCTCCTCATCAGCTGCTTCTGTACAAATTCAAGCACATGCCTGCATTCACACACTGGCTTCAACAGCAGCATCTGCAGCGCAGAAAGTTAAACATATACCAATGTTTTCCACAAACTAATCTTAAAATGCCTGGCAACAAAGCCATCAGCGCAAGATGACAGCGTTATCTCTGAATGTTTCCCAGACAAATAAATCTGAATATCAGTTTAGACCTCAGAGCATCAGGTTGTCATGGCAGGAAAAAGCAGACACACATGACTATATGCAATTAACAGTGTTTAAAACATTTGCCTCTAAAACCTGGTAAAGCTATGACCAAAAATTTTACACTTCTTTTTTTATTAAAAAGCTTTTTATTAAAAAAATTATCAAATATCTGTGCACAGTTCATAGTTAAATGTCTTCTTTATTTTGAGTTGGTTTCATTTGAACTCAGAGATTTCACTGACTTAAGTTTTATACATTTTTTTTCCTTAAAAATCCCACAAGGTAAAAAAACCACACACACACAATACAAATACAGGAAACTGCATTTCTCAAGGGCTTTTTTTTTTTTTTCCTCATGCCAAGAAGTGCAATTTTGCTTCTATGGTTCTTTAAAGTAAAACAATACACTGCACTAAGAATTGCACCAGATACACAAGATACCTTAAAGTATCAGCTATATCTAGGTCGTGAGAGATCTATATAAAAATTATGCTTACAGTAACTCATCTTTACCAGTATAGGCAGGTCAGTAAATGCACCTACACTCTGTGAAATTGCGTATGACTGTTGGAGAATGGAAGTCAATAATATCTACCATTATACCAGTGAAATGTTTACATTTATTTTAACTGTCTTGCTTTTGCATACAAATGTATGCTCTGCTTCAAGCCACTGAGACTGTATGATTATACTGCGAGCCTACCATGGGAATACATTCTCAAAAAAATCCATAATTTAACACAGAACTCTGTTTTTTATCTCACTGAACTTGATTCTTCCACACATCCTTCTGGCCCCACTTAAGACAACAGAACTACTCCCTTTTTTTTCCCCTGCTAGAACCAACACATCAGCTCTGAAGGGAATTTTATAAAGAACTCGGCTTTGGCTTAGTATTTCCTTCACTGAAAACAGTGAACTATGCTACTGGCTTTGGAAGGATTTTCAAAAGTTTTCTAGATTGACTCTTTGACATTTTGAGAAAACAAGAATATTAATAGATTAGGCTTTTAATGACTCCAAGAACAAGGTTCCTCATGAGTTCATTTCCTTTCAGCTGCAGCTGAAAGACACCGTATACATCCTATCATTTGTCATAAAAAACTACAAGTCCATTCCCTTTAGCATCCTCAAGAAGACTCAAGTTTTATTCCAATTTGCTCATTTTTCCCATTGCAGACTGCTGTTTTATGTGAAAAAGTAGGAAACAACCAGATTACCTGATATTTTAAGTATTCACTTAGGAAAAGATTTACCTGCTTTGAGATAGAAGACTGACTAAACCTACTGAGCAGACCTGTTATATTTTAGCATTTAAAACCAGAGGGAGAAGAGTCAAAGTTTATATTTAAATGCAAAAACATAAGACATGTTTTTCTAACTTGAAAATGTTTCTAAAGCTGTAATAGAAGTCTGCAGTGTCTGTTCTACCAAACAAGAAGAGTTAAAGCTTGCTTAACCACTTCATTCTTACAACCACTATTATACAAAGGAAGATCTTCAAACCTAGAAACAATACAGGGACAAGCACAGCAATAACATGGATGGTGATGGAAAGGAACTAACAAGCCATGCTGGAACCACTGCATCGTGTAACTCGACTACAAATGACATACTGGGCAGTATCTTACAATAGGAAGGCAATTCCTATTCAGAATTTTACTTACAGGTATGGGACTATAATATAAAAGCATCTACCTTCTTAAAAAGAGGAACTGAGGAGCTCTGACAGGCCTCGTTCATTCCCAGAGAGACTATATTGAGAAACCAAGCTGTAACACTCTCCATCCTCTAGGATTTCCTCAAATAATAGTAGGCATAAATTATTGCAAGATTAGTATCTACCCCAGAAAATCTTACATGAAATGGATGGACATATCAGACAAGTATTTCAGAATTTGAAATGTAAAAATACAGTGCAAAAACCAAAAAGAGTTCTGAAAAAACAGTTTTTACATATCAAAAACTCCCAGAATTAAGGAGAGGGTCAAGGTATGGTGCTAAGAAATGGTTTGACAAGTTAATAATGGGACATTTCCCTCGTAGAGGTTTACACGTTTCACACCAGCATTTTGCTTTATGTTGTTACAATATTTTTATGGAGCATTATTTAAAAATAATACTTCAGTCAGAAATCGAATTTAAAATTCGTCATGTTTTACCCTAAATGGCCACTTGGAATGCTGTGAAACATGATTTGCAGCCAGAAGCACCAAGTACATAAATTCTTCCACATCAAAGGAGTAGTTTGTAAATTTTGGATGTTCTCCCAGAGTTGGGTGGTGTCCCTAGAAAAATGAAATAAGACCTTTTAGACAGAAAAAAATTCAGTACATCTTCCATTCAAAAAGCAAGAAAAAAAATTGAGCATCTGCCATTTTCATTTATTATTTCTGATCCACTGATCTGCTCTGAGGCAAAGAAGTCAGCAAAGTAACTGCATAACAGCAATGCTATGGATGGCTTAGATTAATGGCCAATTAATTTCATTTCTCTTCTTCCCTCAGTCATTAATATCAAATGATTTCTTACTCACAACAGGGAAGTTAATTTGGTCTAAAGAATGAAAACCATATTTCAAGTATCAGAACATAGATAGGTAAAACAAGTTAACCTTTAAATGCTTCAAGTTACAGCACCCACCCTTCTAGCAGTGGCCATCATTACCTGATCTTGAGGGAATACTTTATTCCTTTTTCGCCAAGTGATGTAGTGAATGCCTCTCAGCCTTGCCAAATCCAGGTAACAACGTTCATCTTCACAATTGTATCTAGGGGCAGGCAGAAAAATCGTATTTACCCACAGAGATTGTACTGAAGTTTACCAGGGTGAAACAGGAAAAAAAAAAAGCCTTCAGGCCAAAATGTCGAGTTCTAAGGCTCTGAAACCATGGACAAATCTTACTCCACTGAAAACAACAAGGGCCAGCATCTGTTCTTCAGATGCAGCCTAGGAGGCAGTTTGAGGCACACCTGCATGTCAGGCATGCCCCTGTCCAGGTGCAGCAGCTCTTGGGCATGGGTTTCTGTACTTACTTGGAGACTGGACAAAATGCTCTCAAGCCAAGATTATGCTGCAAAGCACCAGCTCCACAGCCTTCCCACAGCAGAGGCTTTAAGCAGAATTTCCCAGGATGGAGAATTCGGTGCTCTTCTCAGAAGTGTGCAGCATTTTTGTTTAGTTCTATAGAAATGGGGTGCCTATTAACAACCATACTTTGCAACCAAATTTGGCCATGAAAATGGTCAGAAGGCTGGAATACCTCTCTTATGAAGAAAGGCTGAGAGAGTTGGGGTTGTTCAGCCTGGAGGAGAGAAGGTTCTGGGGAGAACTTATTGCAGCCTTTCAGTACTTAAAGGGAACTTATAAGAAAGATGAAGACAGGCTTTTTAGTAAGGCCTGTTGCAATAGGACAAGTCATAATGGTTTAAACTAAAAGAGGGTAGATTCAGACTAGATATAAGGGAGAAATTTTTGCGATGAGGGTGGTGAAACCCTGGCCCAGATTGCCCAGAGAGGTGGTAGATGCCCCATCCCTGGAAATATTCAAGGTCAGGTTGGACGGGGCTCTAAGCAACCTGATCGAGTTGAAGATGTCCCTGCTCATTGCATGGGGTTGGACTAGATGACCTTTCAATGTCCTTTCCAACCCAAACTATTCTAGGATTCTACGAAAATACATTTTAAAAGAAGCTACTAGAGAAATTTAGGTAAAACAGAATGACACTCAGCTAAGCTTGGCCAGCAAGCTGGTGCTCATGTCCTGAGCATAGAAAGGAATATATAAATAACCTTCAGGGTGTTCTTTAACACCCTGGACATGCATCCTATGTAATCAATTCACCTGGATCACCAAAATACCATTAAATCTCAGACTCACCAGGCAGAATCTAACCAGTGAGGCTTTCTCTTTTGTTGCCATTTTCCCCAAGCAATTGTTGACAAGGCTGCATTTTATTTCTACCACGGCATCTTAAGAAATCACAGGCTAAACCTGTAGGATATAGTTACACTATATTTTACAATGAAAGCTTCCTCACTTTTGATTCCCAGAAGATACTGCCAAAAATAGTCTAGACGAGGATGCAAGACAAACATTCATAGTCAACTACTAGCAAGGGAAAGTGCTTCATTAACACATATGAACAGATATTAGCAGTTGTGGTATAAGAGAGGAAAGAGAGAGAAACAGACTTACAGTTCAAAAACAACAGCCCAGTCTGGTAGAAAGAGCAAATGGGTAAGTCCAGCTCCATGCATCCCAATGAATATATCAGAGTTGTGGGTAATTCTCAATTGCTCTGAAAATTCAAGTTCCCTGCAGACAACACAACAAAAATGGTGATCTGGCATGCCTATCCATCTCAGCAAGAATTAGTTACATGTAGAAAGTGCAAAATTAACTTAAGGGAATACTGAAAGAAAGAATTGATTTTTCAAGGAAAAATACTAAGAACCACAAATGCTGCAGCCAGCAATAACTCAGCATGGAATTAAAAGAAACACAGACAGGTTTCAAAACTTCACACGAGTCTGTTCCAAAAATTTGAATTTTTTTTTTTTTTTTTTTTTTACAAGTTAAAGTTTTTGTAAGTTTGGGGTTTTTTTACTTGCCTTTCAAAAAAAAAATTTGCATTACCTCCTTTAAAAAAACCCCAACACGAAGGACCTAAACTGTTTTTAATGTAACATAGAAGTATACAATTCCCAACTAAAGGTCTGGATATCCAACCTGAACTTATGCATAGGGTATCAAGCAGAAATAAGGAGACCAGGCCTTTTTCAGCTCCTGGAACTGTAACTCTCTCCCATCCTTTGACTGTAAGCTCCAAATAAAGTAGTCTCTTTAAATAACCAGGTGTTCCCTGGGCACACAAGGAAAGAACAGACTAAAGGTACTTAATTGTAAGAGAAGACAGACAACTGGAAACGGAAATTACAACAGGCTTCATTTGTGTATGAACAATTCATACATTAAAAATGAAAAGAATAACATCCTCTCTGACCATTTGGAAGAGAGTAGAAAGAAACCGGCTTAAACCGCAACAAGAAAGCTTAAACTGCTGTAAGGGCAGACACCAGGGAAACCCTTCTAACTATGATGACATTGATGCTGGACGATAGCTGTGGAAATCTGCAATGCTGAATGGTACCACAAACAGTTTCAACAAGCACAGGAACTGTGGAACTACCACTTGGTCATGCTTTCAAGTGGGATGGTCCAGATGCCCTCTCAAGGGTATCCACCCTCTCTTCTATTACTAGACTGTTCAAGTGCTTTCATTGACAAGGGAATCAGAAGCAACTCAACTTCCTCACAATGTCTCTGCTTTGGTCAAAACACTGATCTTCAGTTTCTCACTCTCTCTGCATGATCCATGACAGCACCATTGAGTAGATGGGAGCTGCTGCCATTTGGCACAGGCATACACCTCTTGGGAACTTTTTCTTCAAGCCATTTCTTACTGGCACAGTGCCTACTACATACGGGCACCACGAATTGACCTCAGGTGGTGTCTTCAGGGGCCACCAGAGCTGCAAATAAGCGAGTTAGTACTCATTACTAAAACTAAGGGTCATATAAAATATGACACCAGCATCATCCCTGTTGACCCGCACTTAGTGCGGAGCATTAGCAAATCCAAAAGGGTGATGGGAACACAACTGGTTTGGGGAGAACGGAGGAAACAGAAGGAAAATAATTTCAAAACTTGCTTATCATATAGTAGCTTTAACCTGAGCCTACTAACTCTATAGAGATTCATTCCCAAGTACTGCATCATGGGATGGAAGTGCTTAACTAGCTCACCTACCACTCCCTCAGTAACATTCTTCCTTCCTTACCAGTTCTTGGATTTTGCAAAGGTTAGACATTGGGGCATACGTAGCTTTGCCTGCAAACAGCTTTCACCAGCCATAGGCAGCATGAGATCACACTAGTTTCTTTTACCAACTTACGTACTTGTATTTGTAGTCTACCACTTTGACCTCCAACGTCGATACTGTTTTCAAAGCACTTAAAAGCTAAGGAGGAAAAATAAAAAGACAATGATTTGGTATTCTCCTTCAATTAATTCCTCCCCTGCACTCCTGATCATATTACACACTCCTTCTCCCTACCAGGGAATTACAACAAGTGAGACAGAACATATTGTCACTGACACATAAAGGAGCAGTACCCCTCGTTTTGTGCCTTCCCACCTAAAATACATACATTATTCCTGGCAGAGCAACCCCTGGAGGGGAGACTTAGATCTCCTGCACTCTCACAGAGGCTACTGTTGCCTTCTACATGCTCCAGGACCCAATCCTAAACCACTCAAACTAGTAGGAGTTCTGTCAGGAATAGTGGGAAGATGTGGTTGGATTTCCAAAAGATATTCCAATTCCTAAAGAAGCAAACTGGTAGCTAGAAGGATTTTCAAAAACACCTTACTAGGTCAGACTCCTACTCAAATGAGAAGTGAAACCAGGTTAGAGCCTGGCCTTCTAACCTAAAAGGGCTTCTTCTAAGTCTCCAATCCATAGCCAGCAGAAGACGGAGAAAGAGCCAAGTATTTTCTTTTACAAAAGTGTGGTAAAGATAAGATTAACTTCTCCCTTTCTGTCATGTGCTCATTACCAGAAAACACACTACATGTAGCAGTGTAGGCATGCACTGTGGACAGCCTACCAGATAAGGCACAAATCTAACTTTCTGCACTCTGTCTATTCTGCCACTGAGCTATTGCATCAAACAAGCCTCAGTTTCTTCCTACATAAGGTGGGGATGATAATGCCAATTCATTTTTGTCAGGCACTAACAGCTAAGGATGAAGACAGGTATGAAAACATTAGATGTTATCATTTCACCACATAGAAGCTACAGCATAAATCCATTAAGTTGCATGATTCAAAAACGTGAATCAATATGAAAATTCATTAAGTTTTGAATGCACGTACTCAGAGACAATAGCTTAAGCATTTTAATCTGCAAGCATAACAAAGGTTTTTGTTAGAGTCTTCAACACTGGGGATGCTAGAAATAAAAGAGATAATCTGAAAGCGAAATAATTTAATTTTATCAGAAGCGCTGCAGTGTCTGTTTGTTAAGAGGAAATACTTTTAGTATTACATCTGTAGTCTTCCACTGGATATTTAAAAAGGGCAGCAAGGTTCAGTGTCTGGTGTACAGAAATGGAGACTGGCTAGAAGACATATTAGAAGAAATTAATATTAGCACTGAACATATTTGTCCAAGATTTGTCAGCAGATAGATGTCTTGGCTGCTCCTGAAAAAAAAAAAAAAATATCAATTCAATGAGCAAAATTTAACTTCTGATAAATTTGTTTTAAAAGTAAAAAGGACCACACCTCATTCTGGTTTAATATCTTCCGGTAATCTGTACTGCGTGCAAGTATTGTGACTCGAATTTTCCCATCCTAAAAAGAAAGAAGCAGCAGTGTATTAGCTATGAGGCAGATCTCACAAAAAAAAACCCCAACCAAACAAACAAAAAACCCCCCAAAACCAACCCAAACACCTCCATATTTACTTTTGACAATTATTTGAGCAACTAAATATGTTTCTTCCCCATGTAATAGATGATGTAACCACCTTAAAATTCACATCATATTTTCCAAAAAATTAAAAGTGTCAAAAACTTTCTGAAAGTCTGACTATTAACAAAGAATAAAACATTTTCTTAAAGATTTATTTTATTCAGTACAAAAGAGCCTTTGTATTACACATTATATGGAAGTTTTTGAAAGCAGGAAAGCAGCTTTCAGGATGGCTTGCGCACAAGATGCTTGGAAAAAAATATTTTACTTCTATAACAGTTCCTCCTTTTAGCTCTTTAAATTAATTGGACTCACAGGGGTAAGTGTTCCAAGTGAAATAAAGAGATTTAACTGCATGAGTCCCATTAGTGTCAGCAGGAGAAGCATAACTAAATGCCTGTGCAGTGCCTTGAATGTGTGCCCCTCAGCGATAATATGTAGGCTACTCTCTAGCAAATACTTCAAGCAGCCCAGGACTGCCGTATCGATCAATGCAGCCATTGCAACAGCTTGCAAAAACTACCAGTGTGTACAGCAGAGAAGCCCAGGGCCAGGCAGATGGTACTGGGCAGAGATCAGAAGGACCAGATTCAATCATTTCCTCCTCTGACCTGAGCTCAGCAGTAACCATGAGGATCGACAGAGAGCAAGCTCACTGCATTGCTCTGTGGAATCCCCTCTACTGGACCCAAGGGCAGCACCTTGTCAGTATGCTCCAGAAGAGACCACGTTCCATGGATCTTGCTTAACTAGGAGGACACAAAGGCCTTGAGCACAGAGAATAGAGATGAGGAAGAGGTCCTAGGGTTGGAAGGAAGATGTTCTAAATTCTGTCCTATGGAAATAGGGCACGAGGGCAACTTTCACAAACATACACAAATGTTTGCTGAAGGCCTTTATAGAACAGGCTGACTTACAGGAAAAAAAAATCCCAAGCATCACAGGAAAGGACAAAAAGTGCACGATATGTCCTTATTCCCCACTGAGTCCAGCTTGCTAATGCTGTTTCTCTGGTAAGAGCCACCAGCTCCATTTTACAACTTTACTATTCAGCTATCATACCTTGGGTCCTTCTTGTGTGATATTTAATCTGTGTAACACATGCTGAGAAAATGCTCTAAATAGCCCTGTACCGTGACAGCCAGAGATCTGAAATTAAAAAAGCAATTGTTAATACAAAAACTTATTTTGCTCAGAAAACCTCTCTTTATGATCAGCCTTTTGCCATTCTTGTGGAACAAAAGCCTAGTATCATGCACTGCGCTAAACATGTCACTATTCACTGCAACACAAGTGGCACTTTGATTTAGAAAGAAATATAACTGTCTCTACAGTGTTACAGCCTGAATGCATGAGCTAATACCCTTGGGAAAGTCTGTCAGTGTACAGGCTCTTGTGCTCTGCAAAAATACCAGTAAGTTCACAATGTCCACCCATTAAAGAGAAATAATACGCATCTCATGAGCTGTGACATAGGAGATTGCACACAACCAGCTAAAGTAACTTCAAAATCATAATCTTTAGGGAAGATCATTTCATTTGGAGTTGCACAGACTTCCAATGCAGTACATTTCATGATAGCTGAGCTAGGTATTTGAGAGATTCATTAGCTTAGGTTTTATACTGTCACACACACATCTAGTTAACACAGTGGATGGATAAAAAGAACTCACCAATGGCGTGTTATAAAACAAGCCATATCGCATTCGAGGCAGTAATGAGAAGACTGCTTCTTTAAAGCATACCTGCAAAGCAAGATCACAAGAAGTTACACTGCACTGCTACCTTCCGCTGGCACATTCCGTGCTCATTCAGTGGGATCACTGCTTATAATGAGCTAGCAATTACATGCTCCTGTCAAGAACATCCTCACTTCCTTCACTGTGCAAATGAATAGAACAAAGACAATCCTGATCCCAAAAGAGCTCTCACTTAGGATGCTACAGATGCAAGTGTGGGAAGAGATTAAAAAAAACCACCCCCAAAACAGAACAAACATGAACCAGTTAGAGATTAGAGAGTTTAATACAGGCTTTAAGGGATTTAAGAGACTAAAATGAGCTCTGAATTAACGGGTACATTTTTTGGTGGGACTAAAAATTTTTTTAATGATAAGCAGCAGGTATACTAACAGTTGCAGGGGAAGATAAACACCTCAGTAGGAATCAGAAGACTCAGAAAGACAGTACCATTTGAAAATCCTTAACTTCAGCAGTGGGTCCTGCAGAATTGAAACCAATACCTAAATATCACCTCTTAGAAGACACAAAAGTTAGGTCTATCTATAAAAAGCATAGATATGCCACAGAATTAGGTTACAGCTCTATCTCTTGTTTGTAAGGTAGAATACTCATATTACGCAAATTAAACATGCATGGAAAGTATTAATGCTTTCCTCTGAAACACCCATATCCACAAGCGGCTTGAGAAGCTGTCATATTTACTACCTAGTGACTATGAATTAAAACAAAATATAAAATTCCATACCCTCTTAGAGTCAAAGGTTTTCAAGTGTATAATTTCATAGTCAGTAAATGCCTTCCATGTCTCACTGAACAGGTCGCCATAGCCATATGAACTCTAGGAGGAAAGGAAAACACACAAGGGCATAATGATTACATAAATGCATATAAAAACTCTCTTCATGATTTACAAGTACTATATACAAGTTTTAACATACAGTTAATATGCGCATCGCCACCATGACACCTAAGACAGCCTAGCACAGAACACAGACATTACAGAATGCTGAACCCCACATTTACAATGGCAGTTAACTCAAATTACCTGTCAGGTAGTTAATTTTTAATATAACACTTATATAAATTAGCAATCTAGACAAGTTCTTCAGCAGCAGATTAGACTTTCTGAGTTAGGAGAAAGGGGTACCTACTACTTTCCTCAGAGACAACAGAACACAAGTTAAATTTGAAGTAACAAACATATGGATGGTAGAAAGCATAAACCTCAACTTCTGAGACTAAAAAACCACCTGGGAATTCAAGTGCAGCAGTAACGTTTGAAGTAAAAAGTCACAACAAGCCTGTTACACGTTTGCCTCTGTTCTGGGATCATCACCTATATCACAAATTGAAGGCAATGATCTAATCTGATGGAAGAAACAGCCAGGAAACTGTTTTGCATTACTTTGACAAACTACCAAGAAGTTTCTCTACAGGGCATTATAAAACTTCCCCCTTTGCAGCAATGCTCTGGAGACCCTTTTAGGAATCATCTACTCCCCACAACATTGGCCTAGCAGCAGGGGCTCTTGCCTTCAAATTCGTAACATTTTCTAGACATTTGAGGGCTAAGAGTCACCATCTCTTGCTCTTTGAATGCAAATAAATATGACCTCAGTAGTCCTGGTGCAGATTCTCACTTAAAGCTTCCTTTCAACTCTGGAGCTAGTTCAGGCTGCTTGGAAAACTATATGGAAACATTCTCAACAAGAAATTTGAAAATAAGACTATCAATGACAGCAGAAGAGTGCAGACATCTAGTGAAATGTAAGAGAACCTAAAGGGTGCCAGATTTCCTTCACTAGAAGAGGTGCTTCCTTCCCTTTCCCCTTCTTCTTCCATTAAGTTTCAATGAATTTTACAATCCATACTACTTTCTGGCCATCTGTATTACAAGAACTGCTCTTCAAGATTAGAAGTAGAGAACTGATCTCCAAAACTGAAAATACTACTTTCTAATGCTATCTGCTCTCCTTAAAAGTGCTTTATAAACATTGCTTTCCTGCATTTGCAGAGACAGTCTACTAATCAACACCCAGTAGATTTCCTACTCGTTTTCTGCTTTGTTTAACCCACATCTAAGGGCATTACTGTTTAACAAGAACAGTGCACTGATTCTACAGTAGCTAGAATGTATGGCCAAATCTAATTACATCACGGAAAAGAAAGAGAATGAATAATAAGCTCAAGTCCGTCTTTTGATCAGCATGGACAGTTCAGCAGTTAGTTGGTGCCATCATCTGGTTGTACATGGTAATGAACTCAAGCAGGCCAAGAAGTTAGGACTTATTTAAAATGATAGTACTGTGACAGTACTTACTTTGAATGGTATATTTGAAAGAGTTATTTGATTCAACAACGCGATATAAGACAAAGAGTTGCTTTTCAAAGTAATTTACAATGCTGTCTGACATCTGATCTTTTCGGAAAGCCATCAGAGCTGGATTAATAGGTCCCTGCATAACATTTAGAGAGCTTGCTTATCTGGCAGGTGGGTTTACTTTAGCTTTCAAAATGTAAAATATTTAGAAAAAAGGGTCTCTTCTAACCAAAGAGGTTTCTCATTAAATAGCACGCAGGGGATATTTGCAGTTCTGTATTGAATATTAGTTGTCCTAGCAGTAAATATTCAGAAAGAAACCCCAGTATTTTATGAGAACAAGACAGGCATGGGACAGTATCATAGTCAAGAACTGTGTTATTTCCGGACCTGATTACACATGTTATCTGGCATTTTACAAATTGCCTAGTTTTTCATTGTTTAGTTTATAACTCTCCTACACAACTGAAATACTGGCCAGTAAAACTAATATTACTCTCAAACACAGTCACGGTTTCAACTCAGCAGTGCAGCAGAAATAGCCCCACTTAAAAATTTGGTTTATATGTCATCATGGCATTCTAAGAGGTGATTGAGAGAAGGAACTGCAAGAAGGCTATTTAAAGGAATTAAGTATTAAACCCTGTTTTGATATGTACAAGGATTTCATTTAGTTGTTTTCTTTATTACAGGCTGCACCTTACTGATTTAGAAAGATGCAAGGCTGCGTTTCTTTTTAAATATAGAAGAAACAGTTTTGAGTAAATCTACGTCAATATTCTCAGAGAAAAAAGTCTACAGAAAACAGCATGAAACGTTCAAATGCTACACATTAGAAATACAGATCATGTTATTTTTGAGGTGACACCAAAAAAAGGCATAATTATGTAGTAGCAAAAGTTGAGCTACAGAGTAGTGTTCAAACAGCACGTGGTTTATTGTGGAAAATCTGTTCCCTGACTATTGTTCATGCACCTGTATTGACAGGATCCAAAAACTTACCAGTTCCACGTGGCTAAGCCCACAAGAAAGCTAAGGATTGGCTACTAAAAGCTTCAGAGCCTCTATAAAGCAGAGATACAACCGATTACAAATGTTAAAAGCACAGCAGACTTACAGTGTCCCACATGACTATGTTGACATCAGTACTGAAGGAATTATTTATATGCTGTGTAATATAAAGATTGACGAAATCACAGAAGTGATGGTACATATTAACACCTGAGAAAGAAAGAATTGTTAGCAAAATACTACATTACTCGCTCCACTTTTTATTGGTTCATGCATTTTTTCCTTAGTAGTATCCTGCATTTTATATTAGTTTTCCCCTGCTTCTGACTGAATGCTTCTTATACACCCTAAAAAAGGCATATAGGGGAAGGAATCAAGATAAGAAATCTGAAGTAAAATGTGTTTTTTAAAAGTTCAGAGAAATTAGAAGAGCAGCCAAAAGACAGCATAAGAAAAAGATAAGTTTCACGTGCTATTTCTCATTGCACTCTGCAGCTGCTTTCTGAATTATATGAAAGCAACTACTGCTTTAACAATAGCTAGTTAGACATAGAGGAAACTTTAAAAACAGGCCTTCGGCACTGATCTTGGTTCTGCTTTATTAGGGTTAAGGGAAGCTCTGTCTGCAGGACTACAAGACAGAACTTGTACTTGCACAGGAGCCAAAGCCCAAGTAATTCCTCAGGTTTTTTCTCAGAGCATTCTTGCTCATTCTTGGTTTCTTAAGCTAATACCTTGAGACCATGGCGCATAAAAAACTACCATGAAACAAAGGAGGTAACGTAATCCAGTTTTCTTGCTAGTGAAGACCAGATCCCAGTTTTGGAACCATGTGCACACAGCCCCTGTTTCTAAGCTTCTGACCAAAAGGAGCTGCCATGATAGGAACAGGCTGCCGGGTTTCCTATACTGCTCAAACAGCAATTTTCCCCCGCCTCCCCTAAAACAAAGGAGCTGGACAAAATCGCCTCCTGAGCTACAGCTAGACCACCCTGCTCAAAGGTACAAATTGACAGCACAGCAACTCTTCCACAGTAACTGTTCAGGGGCCTGCAACAACTTTGCCTAAAATATAAGATACTGGACTGCAGGGGAAGTTTACAGTTGCAGTATGTCACAGCGTCAGAACACAGCAGACAACTACCCAGTTTAAACCATAGGTTACCCCACAGCAGCTTGTTTGTATGTCTATATCCTGAACACCCTCTTTGATTAACATCTGTCTGTAAAACATGCTGCATGAACAAAAAGGTTGGTGAACTTCAAAAAATGTCAGATACCACTAGCTGATTCCTAAAGATGCTTGAGTGCTGCCCCTCTTTGAATACCATTTCCTCTTCCATATCATTCAATACGCACAGAACCCTCAGTTACTGAACACATACTACAAGACACATACACTCATACCTTGTGTTTCATGGTATGAAACCTGTCATCCAGAAACAGCCAAAATCAAAGACTGCACAGAAAGGCCTTTGGCACAAAGACTGTCAAAACACAGTCAAGAGAATGACTGTTCAAGACAAGCGGCAGGAAATTTTTCTGATTTTTTTTTTTTTTAACCATCTCTGGGAAAATGTAAGATTTTTAAATTTAAGTTTCCGAGTTCATCAATGGAACTACAGAAAAAAAGGAATGAAAAAGTCATATCATTTTTCAAAAATAAAAATACATTACAAGTGAACTTGACAATCACAAAGGCATAATGTAGATGGGCAAGTTGGATATGGGCTCTTTTTACTGCAGTACTGCAGGAGAAAAAAAACTAAACTAAAGATACCAATTACCTGCATCTAATTTCATGAAGTACGTTGGCTTTTCAATAACAACGTCACACTTCCCATCTTCTAGGGGCCTGAAGTTTAATGCAGTAAATGTCTGGAGTTCTGCAAACCTACAAAGATTCAATCACACAGAACATGCTCTGTCATTAACACACTTAAACAAATGTACTTCATCCATCTAAGATTTTGTAACTGTTCATCCAGTCCATTTGATTTAACGGGACTGCTGAAAACTGATATAGAGTCTGACAATCATTTTAATGATTTGAAATTGTAATGGAAGGTTCTTCAGGTTATGAGCTTCAAGAGGTTAAACACTGCCTTTGATCTCAGGAGCGAACAGCATCTTTGATCTACAAATCAAGGCAGTAGAGATGTAACAAAGAGCCTTAGAGCCTAGATCTGTGGGTCTATCCAACTTGATCTGCATTGCCAAAGACACTTCAGCAAGATATTCATGCTTTGGTCAGAATAGTGAATGTAGATGCAATATTTATTATTCCTGGATCTAAACAAGGATGAGCAGTTGAGATGACAATAGCAGGTAGAGAAGAAAAGTCTTTTCCTCCTCTGCAGCTATTCTTAACCAAAATTGACCATCTATGCAAAATGAGAAAAAACATGAAAACACGAGAAAAGCATAAAAATGAATTCTTTTATGGACCTTAATAGCTCAAATTCCTTCCTGTTTCGCCAATTAACTGGCAAGGCAGCTTTGAAGTGCTAACATGCAACCTGTGATACTTAACCAGCTACCACAAAGCACCCTCTGCACTTCCTACTCAGTCTGTAGACTATTGTCCATTTCACATTCCAAACACAGGCTCCCTGGGAACACCATATGAATACATATCCAGATCAGGCATTGCGTTGGCCCCAACATCACCAAGGACTGTTTGAACTAAGACACAAGTACAAACTTCAAGGCATTTCGCAACAAAACAATCGTCTCTTTCTATAAACAGATTAGGCATAGAACCAGCATCTTGTCCGGAAAACATCTGAAGGTTAGAACTTCAAATTACAAAACATTTTCAGATCTTTTGCTGCTATAGATTAGGCAGGACACAATTACACATAGCATAGTTTAGAACATTCTGCATAGATGTAATTATCAGAGGTACCTAATATGAACTCTCAAATTGACCTTAGAAAGGAGCAACTATTTCCTCAGTATGCTGATACATAAGCTGTGATCCACACAGCTGCTAATGCCAATGAAAAAAAATAAAAAAGAATTAGTAAGTGAACTTGGAAGCAGCCTTGAGAAGTGATTCTTACCAAGACTGCAAAGGGCTCTTGCGTTGACCTTCAGCCAAAAATGCTTGAACGTTGAGGGTGCAATGACCTCCAATTTCTCCCTTCTGGAAGAAGTCTTCTTTGAATCTAATGCAAATTAGTAAAAGTCTATCAGCTTTTGTGCTACAAAGTGCTCTGCAATCTCAATTACATACTCAAGCCAGTGCTAGTTAGTCACAATTCAGCAAGGTGCTTCGTACATATTTAAAACCTGAGGATTTTATTCAGCATAAATCAAGCATTTCCCACAATTCCCAAATAAAGATAGTGGTGTCCTTGGAGTTCTACACGGCAATTTAGAAAACAGCACTAATCCACCCAGAACGTTATTAGGAATCATTTCCACATACTCAAATGAGTAATTTAATTAGATTTTGCTAGATGATTACTTACAGGAGCATCATTAGTTGGGTTTTTTGTTTGTTTGTTTTTAATAACAAATTCACACTGAAATTCACCTCAGATTTCACAACCCAGTTAGTAACCCAAGAATTTTATACAACATACGAGGAGTGAGGTGCAAGAACAGGTTTCCTGAAAACAAATTGCCAACTAAAAGCGCTGTCTAAATTAGCTTTTAGGATAGACTGAGAAAATGACAAAACCCATTCTGACGGGTATCAGCATCACAGTCATGAACCAGCTCTTTTCAAGTCATGTGCCCAAGACACTGACTTCAAAGATAAGGCAGAAGGAAAAATGCATGATGCCAGCATCAGTAGCATGGGGGTTTTTACGCAGTTTTCCAATATGTAGCATTTTAATTTGAGATGTGGGAGATCCAGGTTCAGATCTCTCTTCAGTCTCACTGTATCTAAAAACGTAATTCCTGGTTCTGGCATAAAGGCATCTAGCGTAGGAAAGGTCTTCTCGGTGCCTCATAAAAAAACAATTCTACTTTGCACATCACCTGATCAAGAAAGGATGTGACCAAAGACACAGAAAAGTCTTCCTCCCTTCTGACAGAAGGGAGGATTTCAATCATCCAACATCATTCCATAGAACTAAAAGCTTAGGTTTTTAAACAACCTGTACTGCTGACAGCAGCAGCAGCGGACAGCAATCAAGAGGTGTAGATCTCAACAGGACTTCAGCAACAAGTCTCTGATCAGCAGTAAAGCCCATGGCAACAAGCACACCAGCTTTGTTAAACAAATTCTGAAGTCCTTTTCCCTGCCATCCCTTGGTTTTACTATAACACAAGCAAATCAGACACCTGTCATGGTTTCTCTTTACAGTTCGTAAATCAAGGTACAAGTTTGTTGCTCTGCAATGCTGAAGGTACTGAGAACAGGTCAGAGATGAATCTCCCTGTTAAGAAAAGAACAAGTAGGATTTCGTCAATAACAAAAATTGCATTTAAAAACAAGTTAAAAGTATCATATCTATCAGAAATACCTACTGTTGCTGCAGGCTTACAATGGGTTTTCATTTCATTGAGCCTCTCCTGAATGTAACCAAAGTCAGCTTGTTTCCAGAATATTTGTTGGGCTGTCTCAATGTCACTTGCCCTGGTATATGAAGGAGAGAGAAAAAAATCAAGGTCCCTTGCTCAAGCCTAGTAACAACTTTAACAGATAACATTTTTTTCCACTGAAAGTGGAACAGAAGAGCCAGCTAGTCACTTTATTGACATTTAAGACACAAAACAGGAAGCAACTTATCAGCTGCATGTAAGTGAAAACATCAATGACAATTTAAAGCTATTCTCCCGTAAAAGGGTATAAATTTTTTTTAACATTTTTCCTCTGTTTTTAAAGCTAAGAAAGGAAATCCAGAGTTATTTTAGGAATCTGAATTCAAGGCTAAATCAGAATAATGAAAACATTGTGGCAGGAAGCATTTCAAACAGTATTTTCTTCCTTAAAAAGTTAGATTTTTTTTAAATTATGTTGAAAGATGTATGTTATGTATAAATACACATATCTCCACAAAGAACCATCCTTTAAACTCTATATCACAATAATGTTAACTTCACAGCTAATACGAAAGTGAGCACTATACTTTTTTTTTAACGTACTGTACTTTATACATTTAAAATGAAACTTACCATCCAGTTTCAACATAATCACACACTGGGTAACTGAACCTGTAATCTGATTTGCAAGATTTTTCATAACCCCAGCAGGATTTTAGTTTCTTCAAGTATTTCTGTAACACAGAATAACTGAATCAGGTTAGGCAACTGCAAAAAGGGAAATTACTTAAGTTAGTTGTTAGCTTATAAACTACCTCTCGCTAATAAATCTTGCGTAAAAGGCTTTCGGTTTGGTCTGTTTTCAAACGGAGTTTCAGAAAGAACACCCAGATTCTTTATGCACAACAGAGGCTTCAAAGAGGACACGCATGCACAGCAACATTATCCTTGTCTTTAGTATGTCTGTTCCAGGACAACCACTTTCCTGACCCAGTAAGGAGGAATCCAAAAATTTCACATCACTGATAGATATAGATAACAAAGCTAAGCTCACACAAAGCACAGTGCTCCAGGCTGAGGGTACCGCTGCTCCCCAGGCAAATCTAGAAACATCGGCTTCTGCAGTGCTGTAGAAAGCCAGAGAAGAGGGAGCGCAGCTCCCACCCCCAGCTCTACGAAGCAGCTCCAGCCTGAGAGACACTAGAATTGCTCCTGAGCCACATGCAGCCCGGACCCTCGGGTTCACTTTCCTTGCTTCAGGTGAATGAATTATGTGCAACCACAGGATAAGATTAAATCAGCATTTCATTGATTTGCCTATACTCTTGGCACTTCCACAAAAGCACTACAGCATGCTAAAAATCACAGGCCTAGAAATTACTAGCTGTACTTAGTTCAAACACCTTTCACAGCCACAAGAGTCATTCAGATTAAGATCACCATTTCAGCTCTGTAACAATTAAAAGAGGGGGGATAAAAATCTTGCAAACCAGTATGTTATAAATCCAGTCTTGTGGCAGCATCAGATTCAGGAAGAGCCCCGTACATCTATTTCAAGAGCAACAATTCCAAATCCCAGTGGAACCCACTAACTGGCAAGAAGACCAATTCATCACCATCTTTAACTGCTATGACTCCAAGAACAAACCACCCCAACATTACATTTGAACAAACAAACAAAAAAAAGCAAACCTACTTGATATGGGCAACGAGAGTCCTGCTTACAGATGCCAGCAATATGCTGATTATTGTGCAGAAAGTATGGAATATGCTCATCTGGCAAGTTGATAGCTTTGTAGCTATATAATGGCTCTTCTGGAATGTTTTTGAATACAGTAAGATTTTCAGCTTGGGAATTAGCCAGAATTTCTTGCAGTAGCAATCCAAACACAAGCAACATGAACATGGCAACCTATGAGTTCTGTACTTAAAAAAAAAAAAAAGACATTTAACACATCTGCAACATAGCACATTTCAAGAATACAAGACAATATTCAGGCAAAGTCAGTCATATAATCAAAGAACTTGTACTTGTATTTCTGGGGTGGTTTCTTTTTCCTATGAAAAGTAAACTTTCACTAAGAGACTAGACTGTACTACCTCAGGATTATCTTTGAATCATTAGTCATTGAGGGTTATTACGCACTACCAACTCACAGTCAAACTAAAATGGGTGTGTTTACTTTAGCTAAATCCCAAGAGATCCTGAGAGTTCAAATGTGGAAACTAAGTATAGCGTATATAATATCCAGACAGCAAGAAGAAAATGTAAAAGTGTTGGGGGGGAGGGGTGAGAAGAGGAGGAATTTTAGTTTAAAAATAAGTATAGAAATAATACATTCTCTACTTTGGAAGAAACTAACCATTAGCTGAAGGAAAACTAGGCGGTCATAAATAAATGGTGAAACTTAAGTCTGTTTCAGGATGCTTGTTTTTAGTAGATAACGTCATATTAAAAAAAAAAAAAAACTTTGAATGCCAAGTTATATACTTCAAATTATAACTACAGGCCCACACATATCTGTATACTCTAAAGCAGACTTGATACCTTTCTGGTACTACAACCTTCTCATCAAACACCCCTGCTTCGAACCATTAAACTTCCTGAGGAAAATAAAGGATGGCCTGTATCTAAAAATCCTTTTTTGGCATTATAATTTGCCAAAATTTGCATGCTTGCTTGTGACTGAAGCCTTTAGCAATATTCATACAATACAAGTAGTTTTACCTGTTTGGTTTGAGGAGATTCAGATCTGCTTTAGATTTCCCAAATACACAAACCTGGGGGGTTTAACACAAAGCTGAGTTACAAAACACGTCCTGCAAAAGGAGGCTTCCTCAGAACGCAGTCCTGCTTCTTGAGGAACATTCACAGCAACGAGAGCAACCTTCCAACAGCCTGGGAGCGCTTCTGACCCATCTAGGTACTCGGATCCCTGCAAGAAAGCGCTTCCCTCTCCCTACGGCACGCACCCCGGGACGCTGGGGGGGAACCTCGGCAGGGTCACACCGCACCCCATCCCCGGCTCAAACCCCCCACTTGCGCTGCGGGGCTCCCCACATCGGCGTCGCCCCTCACCCGTCCCCCCGGGCCCCGGCTGAGGGTGATCCCTCGCTTCGGGAAGGCGCCCGACACCCCGGCGCTAGCGCCGAGTCCGTACCGGACCCTGAGCCGGACCCCGCCTCCGACCCACGCTTGTCCCACGCCGGCCAAGCCCGTACCGGACCCAGCCCCCGTGCTAGACCCGGCGCAGACCCGCTTGCCCGGCCCCACAGCGAGCCCCGTCAGGCGCCGCTGCCCCGCCCGAGCCACCCCCGCGGCGGCGCTCACCTCACGCCCCGAGGCCCCGGCGGGCGCCTCGCCTCACCTCACCGCACCTCAGACCCGTCGGCCCCGGGCAGCCCCGCGGCCCACGGGACCGGCCGCTCCTCCCGTTACGCGCTCGCCGACGGCCTTAATCCTCATGCCGCCGCGGCAGCTGGCGCCTCTCCGGGGCTGGGGAGCGCTCACGGCCCGGCCCGGCCCCACCAGGCTCCGCGGGGGGGGGGGGGAAGCGCCCGCCGCCCGCCCCCAGGGCGGCCCCGCCACCGCGCCCCTCCTTCACACCCGCGGAGGAGCGGAGCGGGGCGGCACCGCCGCCGCCACACCCCGTCCCTCACAGCGGGGAGAGAACCGCGGCCTGAGGGCTGCCGGGGCCCGCCCCACCTGGAGGCGGCGGGAGCGCCGAGCCGCCGGCGAAGGAGGAAGGAGCCCGGCCGGGCCGGGCCGGCGGCGCCGCTCGCCGGAAACCGGGCGGGGGGGGGGGGGACACGGGTCGGCCTCCGCTGCGCCGGCCCCGGCCCGGCGGCCGTGGCGAGGGGGGAGCCGTGACGGTGCCCGCCAGCTGGGCCGGGCCGGGCCGGGCCGGGCGGCACCTGCCCCGGGGGGAGCAGCCCCGCAGAGGCCGTGAAGGGAAAGCGGTGCGGTAGCCGGCGCGGCGCGTCTTCCCTTCTGCTGCCGGAAATAAAGCGCTGCAGCTGTATGGCACCGGGAACGGCGGTCTCAGGATGCGGAGGAAAAAGGGCCTTTTCCTGCCGCCGCTCAGCAGGAAGCGCAGCCTCCGGGCACCCCATTGTCTGAGGCGGCCCCCCCCCCGACACACACACACACACCGCCCCCCCGGGAGCCCCGGCCGGCCTGGGGCTCACACGGCGGCCGGGAAGAGCGGTGCCGGCCGAGCGCTTTACCCCCCCCCCCCCCGCCTCGGAAACTTTCCTATTCGCAAGGGGAGAGGTTAATTAATCCCCTGCTTGGTCAGGGCATCGCCTTTATCGGCAACACGCAGCGTCGTTCACGGTTTCGCTCCGTTCCTGCTTCGGCAATTGCCGCGGGGGGGGGGGGGGGCAGGCACTAAGGCTCCAGCCGCTTCGCCCCTCGGGTTCGGGGGGGAGAAAGGGGGAAAGCCGCGGGAGAAGAAGGGCCGGCGGGCAGGGACTCCTACGCGAAGAAGGGAAAGCTGCGTGAACTTCCTCCTTCTCTTTAAACCCATTACTGCAGCGCACTTACAAATAAACCAGCCTCGTGTACCGAAATAAGACTTTAACTGGCGTTTGTAACTCAAAATTCAAACTGCATTTGACATATTCTACTTTCGCAATACTTTCATAGCACTTGCCTCATACACACCCGCCCACCACAAAACTGGTTTTAAGGCTTTTCTCAAGGAGAACCAGAGCACACTCTTAGCAGAAAATTTTATTTTACCCTGACCCATGCTTTTTACAGTTTATACACATTTTACAACTAGAAACCAAGGGTTCCAGTTTCACCATGAGACAACCCATTTAGTTTCATATTCATGATCATTATAGCCCTTAGTAAAACATAGGTACATAAATTGCAACAAACTTGAAGTGGGACAAAAAAATTAATAGAACTAACCCTTTCTCTCAGGTATGGATACCTAGGATTTTGAACATCACCTCCTGCGTTCATAAAGGATGCAACAGTGCCCAGAGAAGCAAATACCACTTCTGTTTAAATTTATGCAAGTATGAATAAATGCTCTTTAAATGCCTTTCTGTTACCTTCCATAGACTAGGAAGTAAGCCCCCTCTGAACAGTATACTTTGAGTAAGAGCATTTCTTCATACTTGTATATACAGTGAAAATGAGGTATGAGTTAGTTGCTTTCAGAAAGAATATTCTAAAATAATAAACAGAAGTGGACATTAGTATTCTGACCCAAGTGCTTTCATTCTGCACATTACTTTTCTAGGCAATCTCAGTAACAGCAACGAACTTAAGGTGTGCAAGCAGACATTAATCTTAGTATTTCTTCACAAGACACATACAAGGTTTGTATCAAAGATGACCAAAACAGAATACTTTGTTACCTTCCAACAGCCACTTTGTTTTCTAAGGCTTTGATGATTAAGACACAGCAGGCCATCCGATTCTCATGTGATAGTAAAGGTTGCACTAAGTGGGAATAAAGAATCCAAAAATAGTCAATACAAGTATTTACATCTACTTTTGTAAAATTTAAAAATCTAATGCTCTGACAAATGCTTTTATATCTAAAACAGCTAATGCTGACTGCATGTTAAAATTTCCCATTTACCTAAGCTCTTCCTGAAAACCCAAAATAGTCTGAGACATACTCAAAACTGCACCTGTGCCAGCCCTTAAGGAGTAGCTACTCACCCATTACGCAGGAAATGTTACCTTCAAAAGCACTGGCAGCAATAGGTCCAAATAAAAGTTCAAAGGATTTTTTTTTTTTTTTTAAGGAGTGCTGCATTTGTCTACCAAGACTGTAAAAAAAAAAAAAAAAAAGTGAAAATCAGCAATTTATTGATTCGCTGCAGTAGATAAAAGCTGAATAGAATTTCTAATCTTTGACCATCATAAAAAGTTTCTTTTTTTAAGAAAAGGCTGAACTTCTAACATTTGCACATCATAATTCTAACACACAGCAAATCAGTAAATTCCAACAAGTGCTTTTATATGGAGTGGTTTTTGGGGTTTTGTGGGGTGGTTTTGGGGTGTGGTTTTTTTTGAAACATAGAGCAACCAACCATGCTTCAGTATGAAGGCAAAGTGTTAAATTCTGAGTTTTTTAGAAGAAAAATGGTTTCACCCTGGTTTCCAAAACTGAAACTAAGACAGTAAGAGGGTAGTTCCTTCCCACCTCCCGATGAAGAAAAAAAAAAAAAAAAGAAAGAAAATAAAAAAGTATTTTATTTAAGCAGTTAAAGTTTCTATGACAGATGGGGGGGTTAAGACAAATTTTAGTGTTCTTGCTCTATGGCTTTATTGAAATCCTCAGAATAACTGGCTGAATCTCAAACTGAACTAGGCTTTTCCATGAATGCACCCTTGCCTGTGTAACTTCAGTGACTAACTGTTCTCCCAATGAGGAATAAATCCCCAACACCCATAGAAAAGTAGTTTTACTGAGAGGCTTTTCTCCAGAAGCAATTTCTCATCATTCCTATTCTTTGTCTCTCTCAGGCCACTGAATACACAAGCAAGAACAGAGTTCTCTAACACAAACTACAACGGGCACAGATGTGAAAAAAACCTCTCACAATAGAGGCAATGGTATGATAAGCAAAGAATTTCAACTGCCACGTATTTCACACAAGTACCTATCACAGCTACAGTTCTGAGATGTAGCAAAATATTTGCTGTCTGGAATGCAGAGAGGAAGACGCAAGCTTCTTCCCCCGATTCTCAGCATTCCCAAGGGTCCAATTCAAACGTTTCCTCTGACATTACCGAAAATGCAGCTAAACTTCAAGCCATGTGGATGCTATTTGACCAATACCTTGCTTAAGGAATGGCATGAGAAATACTTTGCAGCCACTGGAGACTTGCTTGAAAACTATATTAAGTCACAGTACAATTTTGCAAAAATTCCAAACCTTGCTACTGCTATACAAGGAACCATGAGAGCAGCAGTAATTAATTAAAAAAAAAATAAAATAATTTTTCTGCATTCTTCTGAACTGTTTTAGCTACTGTTAAAAATCAGCATCCAAATCTAGAACAAATATGCAATAGTTCAGATTTCTGGTGTTGAACACGTTTAGAATTACAAGTAGAGCTGCTGTCTCTAGGCAGCTCATGAGACAACACACAAGCAATATAGAAGATGAAGCTGTAATTTATAAAATCTCATCTGAGTCTCATGCTCTGCTTAGAGGAGTTAGTGTAAAATAGTTAGACTAATCTGATTTGCCCAAGAATAGAGAATTATGATCCTAACATGTTCAGATGTTGAGTACAAATATGAGATTTTTCCTGTCATAAAAATATCCACCAATTATGCTTCAGATAGCAAGCCATTGCTATTCTGTTATTAAAAATTTACTGATGCAATTTTAGAAAAACTCATATTAAGAACACTTAAAAAAGACTTGTAATGTCATTTTCACAGATATACAGAGTTTATGAATCCAGGGCTGCTTTAGTAAAACTCATGCATTCCAGTGCTGGTCTCACAAGGTAACAATCATCATTTCTGCTACTGTTTAGAAGTTAAATGGTCCACTGTTTAGCAAAAAGTTAAATAAAGGGATGACTGAGAAAAAAAATTAAATATTGCACAAATAATTTAACCGCAGACAGTACAAGACACTTAAAGCATTGATTTTTTTGTCAACATATGAACTCTATTATATAGTCACACTTTCTATAATACAGGGGGTTTTTTTTTACAAGACATTTAAATTCAGCATTTACATAAACAATTATCTTTACAATCTGTTATCGTATAATGTTAAGAGTTCCAGCAGGAATTAATTTTGTCTTTGTTTTAAAAGTTCATCTATCTGAGTCTTGTACATGTTTTTCACATCTTCGAGATCCAGTCGGAGTTCTTCAGCTTCCTCCGCTTTCTCTCCATACATCTGAAGAATTGTATTGTATCTTTGATCCAAATCCTGCAAGGATACGTAGTTTGTTATCTGACTTTTTCAGCTTAAAAAAAAAGTTGCTGCTAGGATAGTGTTTTACACTACTAGGGAAAGTAAGTGTAGCATTATTTTATCAAAGTATAACTCCTTTACAGTGAAACACATAGTAAACTCTTCAAAAATATTTTATGCTTTCACTCTCGGAATATGGCTAGATTTATACTCTAGATATAAAAGCAAGATATTCCAAAGACAAAGAACCTTGACTACAAAGAATTAGTGCTGGCTTCAGAGGATGCACTGAAGCACTTTGAAGTTCAACTGCTATGAGCATTAAAGAACAGTTAGCAAACTGCACAAAGTTTTACCACAGCTATGACCACAGTTTGTGAAATGTTTCTTAGGAAAGTTTAACATTCTGCATTTAAAGAACAATGATCATTTCTTGAATTACTCTAGAACTATTTTCAATATTTCAATTTAAGTTCTTAAACATTTAGAGGATTAAGATATTTGTCCTATTACCTATATCAGTACTGCACACTCATTCAGTTTCTGCATCAAACTCTCACAAATCCATGCTATTTATCAAAACACCCCCTCCTCTAAAAGACTACTTCCAGACAAGTGTCTTATATGAGAGAAAAAAAGAAAAGTTCTCTCCTTGATTTAGCATGCAAGCTTATGCAGCACACATTTCTAAAAACTGCATTTTGAAGTGACTACCTAATCATAGACTAGGCATTTTCAGATTCTTCTACACAAAAAAAAACCCCAGGCTCTTCAGTCATTTATTATTAGGGACAGATTTGAATATAATCCTAAATTGATAGGGGTATTCCTAAAACACCCAAAATATGTCAATTTTACATCAAATTTACAACAGAAATACACTTACCTTTAACTGTGCACGTAATTTTGGTATTTCCTTCACTTTTTCTTCAAGTTCATCGTTTTGATTTGTTAATTTAACCAGTTCTTCTGCCATTATCGATCGAGTTTTCTCAAGGTTTCCAATCTCCAGCTAAGGTAAACACTTTTAACAATTAGGAGGAGGAAAGAATTTGCCATGTTTATAAAACACCGTATCAAAATATTTTGATACAGTAATTAAGGCTTTTTCTTAAGCCAGACTAAGAAAGAGCACACCCTGGAAGCACTCTCTTCTCAATTCTGATCAGTGGTTTCTTAGGAGTTTTTTTGTTTGTTTGTTTTTGTTTTTTTCTTTTTTCAGATAGACAAGTTTTCTGGATAGGTCCTTGCCAAAACAAAAAAGGAAGCAACAAATCCTTCTCTTGCTTGTCCCTACACATACCTCCAGCGGCCATTCCAGTTAACAGAACTGTCATAAAAGGGGAAGAGTGAATGCATTCTGCTATGAGGAGAGGGACCAAGCTTTTTGAATATAAAACTAACAATATAATAATGACTGTATTAGTATTTACACTTACAAATGCTGTGTTTGGTTATGTAAGAGTAACTACAGTACCTGTAGATGTGCAATCTCTCCTTCTCTTAGTTTTAGCTGTGATTGAAGGTTTTCAATTATACTTGAACCTGCTCCCATCCTTATAGCATCATAAAGATTGCTCCCACTAGTAGCTATCGGCCCAAATGAGTGATCATGAGGATCATCCTAAAAACAAAAGGTTAGAGAAGCTTAAAATTAGACAAAAACATGCACACTTTGGAATCTTTCCTCCCCTTAAGTATTAAATCACTTCAGATTTTAAATTATACTGTCACTAGGCAAGCATTTCAATGCTTAAAGTTTGTTTTTAAAACAAAAGCTTAAGGTGAATAGCTACAATTTGAGATACCTCCTTACTGGCAAGTTCTCATGTCACCTATACAACCGCCATTTAACTTGGACATTGATAACCATATCCACAGGGAAGCAGCAGAAGCAGTGGACTTCACACAGACCACAACAGCCTAGGGAGCAGGGCTGTGCCCTAAACCAGGGATGCTAGTAAAAATAGATCAATTGAGTTAACTCCTACTAGTGTTACTCAATTATTCTAGATGAAATTAGACATGTGAACTCAGCACCAATACATGTATATATTACTCTGCAATAAGCGTTGTAGTTTCACACTGTCTTTCACAGATGTTTTACAATCACAGACATCTTGTAAGCAGGTTTTAGATGTTTCTGCATAGGAATTACCTTGTCTAAGGCCAATATACTCTTGAAGAGTCATTTTCTACATTAATGAAACTTCTTGAAGAGGAAAGAAAACAGTCTGTCAAAAAAAAAAAGCCAATATAACTGATACATAATACCTGTGAGAGGAAAGATGTCTGAAGACCTGCCATGTCAACTCCACTTATGGAACTAGAGCGTGACATAGTTGGAGTACTTGAAACAGTTTCAACTGTAAATGACTTCCGATCCTTCAAAAAAAAAAAAAAAAAAAACCAACAAAAACCCCCCCACACACAACACCACCAGTTAGATAAGGAAAAAAGTTTACAAGATGGTGAAAGACAGATTCTGTAAAGAACAGACTGCCCTTTTCCACCACCAACTATAGAACGCAATGTGACAGATAACCTTTCCCCTTCCCCCATCCCTAAAACATACTAAAGTTCAACAATGAAGAATTTCTGTGCTACTAACACTTATAGCCTACGTTCAAGCTCTCAGACTTTTCAGGAAACAAAGAGAGAAGTTGCAAATTACACCAAAAGAATTTCAAGTAGCCAAGGGAGATTCAGAGGCAGTTTTGTACGCCCAAATGTATCACAGGAACAACATCCTAAACTCAGAAGTGTGTCTCTCTTCAGAATGCACGTTAATGCTACTTTTTTTTTTTAATAAAGTGTATGAATTAAATTCTGAGATTTCTCACATGCTAATACCTTACTGATATACATTCCAAACAGACTGACCTCTTTTTACAGGCAGCATCTGAAAGTGTACTAGCCTCTGAAGGATAAAGCCCTTGGATTTTAGAACTGGAGATGGTAAGAAACCAGTAATAGAAACAGTTTTACTTTAATATCAACTGCTAATTAGCAGTAACAAAGTTACCGACTATTAAGGACTGTTCTGTGACTTGTGACTTAAGCTGGAAAGCATGTAGTACATCACACAGTCATGTGAAACGCAAAACAGGAATTCAGTGAAAGCAATGCTAGTAGTCTAAGCAAAGAAAACAAGTAGCTTCATAAGAAAAAGAATCCAAGAGCATTAAAAAAAAAATCAGAATATTAAAACAATCATTATCCATATTTTATCTCTTCTCAGGTTAAATAGACTATTACTCAAGACTCATTTCATCGAGTATAACACAAGTACTTATGTCACTGGAAATAAAAGGTTGTCACAAAGAGAAAGCCAAGTCCCTAATGCTTAGGCCGACAGTATATACTGTACAGCTCTAAGTCCACTTTGTTGCTTGTGACAGTTTCAGGTTCTAGGTATCTACTAAAATAATGACAGTATCAATAAGAATGAACAGAAATGTTAGGTTTTGGTACCTTCTCCTTTGCTGCTTCTTGCACAAAAATTGCCTTCTTTCTTTCCTGTTCAACTTTCATCTTCTCCATTTCTAACTGAGTAGCTAGCAGCGTCTACAAAAATAAATACAGGTTGTCAACCTCCTGCTAGCTCAGACTTCAACAATAACATAGATAAAAGCTGAAGTAGGCAATACCTTTTCTTTCTTCGCATCTTCCAAGGTTTTCGCATACTCATCTTTGAGCCCTTCTAGTTCAACCTCATACCTACATTGAGGAAAGAAAGAGGTAGGGAAAGTCAGTAAATAAGTATTCTGTGTTTACTTTAGATTCATGTACTATTAAAACAAACATAGCTTCAAGGCTTTAAAACATTATGAAAGGAACATGCTTCAATCTTTAGCATGAAACAAAATACCTTAACAAGATGGGCAACTTTATCAATAGCTGTCAACATTTTGCATAGTCACATCAACACTCAAAAGAACCAAGTCTTCCAACTTCCAAAGAGATCTGCTGCAGATGGTTATTAAGAGATAGCTTACTCCATTTCACTACAATTTTGAGAGATGCTGTTAACCAGAAATGTAACTCACCTACTGTTTTCATTTTCCATTTTCTTCAATCTGCTTCTCTCCACTTCTAGCTGAGCCTGAAGGCGTGTATTTTCTTGTCTTAAAAGACTATTCTGAGATTCAGTAGAAGACATCTGAATTTTATTAGAAAGAAGTTCTTCTGTAGCAGCCCGTTCTCTCTCAGCAGCTGCTGCTAGAAGAGTTTGAGACTCACCTAGTATTAAAGTACAGAAAAAAAATGGAATTTAACTTTTTTGATCAAACATCTATAATATGGGCCATTTTTTTATGCATCAAAATGGCATTTGATTTTTTTTATATGCAACTATTTTTCTTTAAAAAAAAAAAATCAAATCTGTTTTCTGTTGTAAAGGAAATTAAATATTTTCCACCATACAATTAGAGGATCAAAGCAACACAGCACAAGGAGACTTCATACTCTTTCAGAATGCAATATACAACTACAGATTGCCTCCAGATAGGAAGTAATTTCTCTGGGTCCAACTTTGGGCATTTTATGTGTTTTTCACTTAAAATATTAGATTACTACTGTATCAACAAATATATGTCTCATTACCTATGCGGTTAGGTAAGTAAATGATTACAACCTTTACAATACGGAATCTAAGCACTAGGCTTGACAACTGAAAATGCTGGTATACTTTCAGTGTCTCAAGGTCCATCTTTCCTTTAGATGCTGTAAGGACATGTACACCTTAACACCTCTACCTTACAATCTCACATTACACTGTGTTTTAAAGACAATCCGTGAATTACCTGTCCAAGAACCTTGGCAGAATACCCCACATACCATTTCCTTACAGGAAACCATTTTGTGCTCACCTCTCCTGATCCACCACCTACACTTTGGGCAAGCGTCAAGCCCTTTTCATTTACCTTCAGCCATCTCACATCTTCGTCAAGAGCCTCACAGTTTAGTGAAAGCTAAAAACATCTTACCAAGTCTGTCAGAAAGGTTCTTCTCCAGTTTTTCCCACGCAGAGGTTTGTGCTCCCAGCGTGGCTTGCAGATTTTCTATCTGCCGGAGAAGTGGCCGTGTAGCAGATGTAACACTTTGACTTAGTTCTTGGTTCCGGCTCTCTGCTTCTTGGAGTCTCTGAAATCACAAATTCAATATAACTAAGCTTTAAAATTGTATGATGGTTTGAAAGATTGATATAGAATTCAGCTAAACACATAGCAGTTGCTTTACATTCTAAAAATACTGCTTGACAGTTGCTTTACATTCTAAAATTCACGTGATCAAACTCAGAGTAAAGTGTGACATTCCAAGACAGAAGCTTAACATTTCTAGACACATGATAGAGCAATGGCCCAGAGATGTCCAGCCCTCTGGACATCACTTGATTTTGGCAACAACCTATCTTCTGGACCTTAAGAACAATAAAAATACTCTTAAGCAGCAGCTAAGAAGTCATTCAAAACATATTTGCTAGCAATTTTAGAGGACTAGCACAAACTTAATGGCTGTACTTTGTCTTATACTAAAAGGACAGCATTGCATTTCCAAGGCATCATAAAAAAAATTAGGATTTTGTTTTCAGTACATGATTAAAAAACCACTTCCTTTCGTATTTTTATTGTTGTTCTACACAGGACAAATACCACGGGTAACCAGGAAAACAAAGGCTCTCTTTCAGGCTATTAATGTCATGATAGCATTTTATTTCCAGTTTTTAGAAGCCATCCCTGCAGATAAAAGTTGGCATCATCTATTTGCTATAGCACCTGTTGTAGTTCACCAATTTCCTGGCGTAAATAGTCTTCTTTTCTTGCTGCCTGCTGTTCTGCACGTTGCAGTGCTAGCCTCAGGTCTGCCACCTAAATAAACAAGACATCATCACTAATCTATTGCCAAAAGTTATAGTACCACCTATTCATTGCTACAGTCCTATACCATTTTTAAACACTGTTAGACAGGGTATGTCTGTTTACAAGTTGAAGGCTTATGTTTTGCATGTACAGAAATAGTTACACTGAATTATCTATCACTAAAAATTTTGTTCAACTAAATCTCTTGGACTTTGCATCATGGTAAGAGCACTACAAACTTAACAGAGTCTGTCAAAGTCATTTTATACAGACAAGTAAAATTAAAAGTATTTTTAAATAAAATGAATATTTTCAAGCTCAGCACAACTACCACTAAAGACTGAACAAGTCCACAGGAAAGAAATCCACTGGATATTTGCTAAGTACACAAAAATAAGTTCCACCTTGTATTGCATCTGGTTCGTTACATCACATGCACACACCATCCAACTACACCCATCTGTTCAATGAAAAGGTTTATTCACTGCATTTAAGACCCACCTGAATTGCCAAAGTTTCTTGCTGCTGCCGAGCCTCGTCCTGGGCCTTCTCCAGAGCTAATCCAAGCTCTTCCTTTGCCTTCATTTCCCGACTTAGGGCTGCTTCTTGTGCCTCACTGTCCTTTGTAGCATTAGCTTTATGAAGATCTGCAAGTTCCCTGGGGAGGGGGGGAAGGCAATGCACTTACAGTTTATACAATGCCAACAGCGACTTTGCAAATAACTTTGTTATATATTAACATTTCACAAGCACTGCACAAGAAATAGACACAGAAGCTGAATGTATGGTTGAAGACAGGCACACAAATATATGCTTACTTGTATGCACTGTCAAGTGCTGCCTGGACACTTCTGTTCCGTTCTTCAAGGTCTTCCACCTCCGCCTGAAGTTTAGCAAGATCCTTTTCTTGTCGCTCTACAACACTGTTTAGCTGTTTAATGCTGTCTCGATGTTGCTTCTCAAGGTCTTCCTTGCCATCAAGCACCTATTAGAGCACAAACAAGAAGCATGAGACTAATCCCAGTACACAAGGTAGACAACGCCATCTGAGGACAATGACAACTGTGGCAACCAATTCAGGACAAAGTTACACAAAATGACTAAACCAATCTAACACTTCACCAAAAGAGAAAGGTTTTGCTCCCCCATACTCCCCAGAGGAGGGGGCTCTTCTTCACCACAGTTTCACACACTTCCTCATACTGGGTCTGCTGCTTCTAAGGTCTTGATTCAATCACTGAGCAAAAAAACTGCCCAAATTTTGCTGGTACAAGTCTTGCACCTAAAATTTAGTGTACTGAATTTGGTCAGCCCACCTGATAACCAGCAGTGCAAGTGCAAACAAGCAGCTGGAAAGATACCTGACCACAGTTTTACTCTGCAGCTTTAAAAAAAAAAAAAAAAAAAACACCACCAAATATCTCACCTGTTTTAAATGCTGCAACTCCTCTTCCAATTCCTTAATCTTTTTGTTCTGTTTTGTGTTAATATTTTCTCTCTCTTTCTCTTTGGCTCTTAATTTCTTAATGATGTTGGAATTGTGCAGCTGCTGTTTGGAAAGCTTTTCTCCTATGAAGAAAATGAACATAAAGCTAGTGCATATTGCTGTTATTCTATAAACTCTCTCTATTCACACCCTGCCCTGCTATTCAGTCCCATGAAAATAATAACCAATTATGTACGGAAATACTTACTCTTACATTTTTTCATGCAAGTTCTTAAGTTTTAAATCTACCTTATCCTGAGATGACCTTGCTATGCTAAGCTATAGTAAGATAGGATAGACAGTGAAGGGCTTTGAAAGTAAAGCAAATGAGCTCAGCATATCAGGAAAAAAACCAAAATGGCCTGTTCATTTAGTAACTGTATTTTACTTCCAAAATTAAGAAGTAGTAAGGGAGACACTGTAGAAATGCCTTGAACAATGCCCTAGCTAGATTTCTGCTGAATGGAACATGGAGCGTTGTACTGCATGCTGGTTTTATCTCACAGCACCTTTTAATGCATGCTGCAGAAAGTACCCCTCTAGCCATCTGCATTTGACTGATCCCTCCTATTGCTCTTTGCTATTAACTAAATGCTTATCCTGGTTTCAGCTGGGATAAAGTTAATTTTCTTTCTAGTAGCTGGTATAGTGTTACATTTTGGATTTAGTATGAGAATGGTGTTGATAACACACTGATGTTTTCAGTTGTTGCTAAGTAGAGTTTATACCAAGTCAAGGATTTTTCAGCTTCTCACGCCCAGTCAGCAAGAAGGCTGGAGGGGCACAAGGAGTTGGGAGGGGACACAGCCAGGACAGCTGACCCAAACTGGCCAAAGGGGGTATTCTGTATCATGTGACATCATGCCCAGTATATAAAGTGGGGGGAGCTGGCCAGGAGGGGTGGATCATTGCTCGGGAACTAACTGGGCATCAGCCAGCAAGTGGTGAGCAATTGCATTCTGCACCGCTTGTTTTGTATATTCTAATTCTTTTATTATTTATTTATTATTACTATTATTATTATTATTTTCTTCCTTTCTGTACTATTAAACTGTCTTTATCTCAACCCACGAGTTTCACTTTTTTTCCCCGATTCTCTCCCTCATCCCACTGGGTGGGGAGAGTGAAAAAGCAGCTGTGTGGTGCTTAGTTGCTGGTTGGGGTTAAACCACAACAACGGTTCAAATGTTCAGAAACATCTAACATGCTTCAAATAATGGGGGTTTTTTTCCCCTACATAAAGGTGGCTCGTATGTGAAGGCAGTACATTTCAAATTATTCTACAAATTTTTACTATTAAAAAAAATATTAATTCTCACCTTCCTCCATTAATCCTTTGATTTGCTCTTCTTTTTCTTTCAGTAATTCGGCAGTTTCATTGGTATTAAGCCTAGTAGCCAATTCTTCTTTAACAGTCTTTACTTCCTAAATAATAGGATAAAATACTTAGGACTATTTATTAAATTATATTTAGGGAAAAACGCACAGTAAGTTACACTGACCACCTTTTTCTTCTCCCCTTCCTCTCAAAAGGCTTTTCTTTGAAAACAATTTAGGTTGGAAGGGAACTCTGGAGATTATCTGATCAAATCAGATTGCTCAGAGCTTTATTCTGTCAAGTTTTAAAAACCTCCAAGGATTGAGACTCCATAAATTCTCTGCACAATTTGTTCCAATTCCTCCTTCCACTTCAATTTCTATACTTTAAACTTTTGCAATATAGTAAAAATAAACTGTTGTATTTGCACACAGGTATCAGATAATTTTTCTATTTCAACTTACCACTGTGCCAACAGTGACACATACAGTGACAAAACAACTGTGAAAAATATTTTTTTTTCCAGTTACAGATTTGAGTTTACTTTTTGCAGACTAGCAGTAAGCTAGAGAAATTTAGTGCTGTGATACCAGGTCAAGAACATTTAAACTCCATAAACTTTGTTGCTGCAGTCTTCTTTGCTCATTCCAAACCAATCCATCATCAGTCCTTAATTTTCCTACCAGTTAATCCTCTAAACAAGCCATTCCCATACTTCACCACTTCCCCACATCCCCAGGCCATTCTTCTCCCGCACACCAATGCAAATGCATATATGGGTACAAGGTAAATGAGAGCAGACCTTAAACCTTCCCCCCCACCCCAAACCAGGCTAACTTTAACTTAAATGAGTTCCCTAATTTGGTTCACAACACAGCTGCAAGAATACATGTGTCAACACAAGGAAATAACAAGCAGCCTGGGCAGCTAGAATCAGCTTATGCTAGTTACTAATACCATGAGACAGCACCTGCCAGCCTCATGCTTTTCCCTAGCTTAATTTTTATGAATTGACCTCAAGAAATTCAACTGCATTCTAAAATAATAAACATTAATTTCACTAAAAAGCCAGATTACCTTTTTAGCTGCATCTCTTTCTTTGCAGGCTACCTGGAGCTTCTTTTCAGCATCCGCAATTCGCTGAGCAAACTCCTCTTTAAGAGATGAAAGGCTACTGCTCTCTTCTTTCATTCTAAACATTTCACTATGTTTAAAATTAACATTTCAGAACAGTTGCACGGTTATGTGACATTCCAAGCAGTTTGCAACAGGTTGTCTTAAATGCTTTTAAAATGTGTTTTGGTTTTTTTTATTATTATTTTACACATTAACCAGAAGTCAAAAAAACACATCCATATTAGAAGTACTAATCAAAGATCTTTATTAATTCAGTAATTTACCCATGAAAACAATTAAATGCTTGATTTACCTTAAATGTTTTGCCCCTTAGTCAAGTTCTTTCTGATTAACCATAGTCTGTATCATATACAGGGCAAATTTTTTAAGTTAAGATCAATTTAGTCATCAAATAATACCTTCGCATTTTATCTGTAAATTTTTAAACTTGATATTTGATCAGTAAACTGGTAAATCTAACTTTTAAATTTTTTTTCCTTTTAATTTTAACTGAATTAAATAATGAATTCAGATTTTTCCCTACAACCAGCCCTTCTACCACACTTTCACTGCCTACATTTTTGTCAGCAAATTACTTAGTAAATCAGGTTCATCCATCTGTATCAGAAAAGTCAGTCTCCCTTAATAGCTGAATCCAGTCTTATAACAAACATCTTTATTAATAACCAAGTCTGACTCTACACATCTGTTTGTCATTCCTACTTCTTACTTACTGAAAAATCTTTCACTAGCCTCTTCCCAAAAGAGATTTTGGCCCCAAGAAATAATGTCTCTTTAAAAAAATACCATCACAGCACATGCAATCATTATTTCCACCTTTCCCAAACACTGCACATCCCTTGCAACCTTTGTTCTAGTTATAAAGCTATTTGTTTTACAATATTGTCTACTGATTGTATTACAGTAAAGTTACAGTTACACCCACTACTGTGTATATTTTCATACTTACTCTTTTAGGTTATCATAAGCTTCTTCCAGGCGCGCCTTTTCTTTACTAGTACTTAATAACTGTATTTCCCTCTTCTCCAGTTTCTCAGTTAATGAATCAATCATCTGGACAACGTTTTTTACAGATAAAGATCAGATGAATGGGACAATTAAAACACAAGAGGGGCAGGCTTCCCCTTTCCCCCCACCATTCCCTCCCAACACTATTTAAAGCTGAACTTGTCAATGTTTTTAGGAATTTGAGGTAAAAGTCACTGAAGATTACCATGTTTCTACCACATTAATTTAGAACTAAGCAATATATAAACACAAGACACCTGTTTTCTACAGGTGTAGAAATCCTACTAAGTAAGCACACCTGGGCTCAGCTAAGTTCCTCAACAAAATCATCAACAGTTATATTTAATTATAAAGTTTTTAAAGAGAGCTGATAGCCTACAAAACTATAGCTAACATTAACCATTAAGACTCCCCATGCTCCTTACACCACTCTTTACGGAATCACAGAATAATTTACAGTGGAAGATCTCTTCTGTGAAACATTGGCCCAAAGCCGCAAAACATGATCAGATGAGACATTCTAGACAGGGTCAAGAGCTCTTAGCTCACATCAGAATCATTTCTTAATACCAGATTTTTGAAAGCTAAATACAGAGAAGTAACACAGACATACATGCAAATATAGAAATATAAACAAATGAAACAGATTCTGTAAGTGTAGCTCACTATGGCCAATGAAAGAGAAAATTTGCTGTGGTCCATTATCACTATTGCCCACAACATATAACCATTTAAGTTAGAAAAACTTATGGATAACAGTCCATGGCTTTGGATCTCCTTAAGGAATTTACACTGATGTTCTGTACGATTTACACAAAAAAATGCTTTTCTTAAAACACAGATTACATTGGGGTTTTATAAAGTCCCATAAGCAATTGCTTTTCCCTTATTACTATCAGAAACAGCATCAGTATTGCAAACACGCTTACTGCAGAAGGCCATGAGTATGGCCCATTTATGTCACATACTAGGCACACAGACTATGAGCAAAGCAAAATGCAAAGAAACAGAGCAAAACACATGTCAAAGGAGCTCAGAAATTAAAAATATGCATAGAGGTACAGAAAGGTGACCAAGGAAATGGAAAAAAGATAGTGTACACAACATGCTGGCAGAACTGGGCAAAACACGCTACTTCAAAGCTCCAGTCTAGCCTTCCATACACTTGAGCATCATACTTCTTCACATTTCTAGTCATTCCATCTATTTAAACTAGCCATACAAATTTCTTTTAATCTATTTGCTATCCATAACTATGCCCATCATCTTCATTATAAAGCCTAGCGTACCTTCTTTTTAAAAGGAAAGATTATTTCTGCTAAAAACAAACATTAATTTGACTAGTAAAAAGGCCTTATTTAGACTAACTACTGCTATCCTCAAAGAACATGCACAATGCTCCTGGAACATAATCAAATTTTGACAGTTTGTAAGTCCATGGAAAAAAAAGCTTGCAAAATCTTATCTTGATTATTGCTGAAATACTAAAGACTTTTAGCTTCATAATTCAAATCAAAATACTTAAAGGAATCTCTTCCACCTTTCACAGAAAAAAAAATTGCACCAAAGAATTAAAATTACACATTTGACCTATCAAGGCTTCCTGTTTTCTAGCACTACTCACAATTCACAGTAATGATAACTAGGTAGATTAGGTGAAATCCAAAACCATTTGACCAGAAATTTCACCAGTATTATTCCACTGCAGAATATCAAGGACAGTCTTCTACAAGGTAAGGTAGTTCAGCATCAATTAATTCATTCAAATAAGGTGAAGCTAATTCCTATCTAAGGAGATGATAGGAGTTTCATTTGTAATTAAGGGGTGTGTTTGCAAAACATGTTCTACAGTTACCTTTTTAAGCTCTTGCTTTTCAGCATCCTCTTCTAACAATTTTTCAACAGCATCCTGCTGCGGCTCAGTCTCCTCTTTCACAACCTGTTCTTCAACATTTTGCACAGTAGCAACCAAAACATCTGGCTGCTCAGAATTAACAGGGGTTGCGCTTCTCCCACTCTCTTCCATCTCAGCTTCCTCAGCATGTAAAACAGGAGTGTCATTCAAGTTTTCAGATTTATTTTTCTGGGCATCAACCGTTTCTGTCTTTGGCGCAGAAGGACTGACAGCAACAGATGCTGAAGCAGAAGCCCTGCCTGATAACTCATCATCTGAATTTATTTCACTTACACTTCTACTATCTAAAGACTGTACACTAAATGAATCAATTCTTTCGAAAGCATCAGAGGAGCAGCAGCTCTCGGTCATTTTTTGAAAGTCATCTAAACGATTATAATCCGCACAGGCAGATGTAGATAAAAGCTGAAATGATGTTTGCATTAGATGAAGACTGGATTTTGAATCTGCAGCTTCTTGTCTTGAACTTACTGAGCTCTCACTTATTACACTTTCATGGTCCAGCACTTCAATATCACTAGTTGTGGATGTCCCCGAGGAGAAAGTGCTAATTGGAGGTGAAGGCGTATTGCTTTGCCTGTCCTCGGTCTTCCGCTCCTTAGTTTCCAAACCCATGTCTTTTGTACCTGCATTAAGAGGCTGCGAAGTGCTATCCGGTGCACCTCCCATTGCATCCCCTCCTATGCTGGATTTTTCATTAAGAGCATCTTCAGGTGCTTCCAAATTTAGAGCAGACACCTTTTTGTCAGTAACTTCATTTGTCCTTTCTTCAGGCTTGGCATTAGATTTAAGCAGAGAATTCTCTTCCAATTTCTCCTTGGGAATATCGAGGTTTTTCAAGTCCACTAGGACAGCTACGGAGGAATCCTTCACTTCTGCCTCTGTTGTCACTGGTACTTCCAGCTGACTGGGGTGTTGAGACTCCTTTGAAGTGCTTTTCACCTCCTCTTTGGGTCGCTGTGATTTGGCTGGAGGTTTGGACACCACTGGATTTTTCTGTATACTCTGAACGTCTGTCGGAGAGAGAAAGGCACTGAAGAAGTTTTCAGATTCATCTACTACCGTCCTCCTCACTGGCTTAGTAATTGCTGTTGGTGATATTGGCTGATTCTGTGGTTCTGTATTTGAACTTAAGCGCCAGGAAGATGTATCCCATCCTCCACTTATGAGAGAATTTGTTCCTAAAACGATAAAAAAAGAGAGAGGCCAAGAACACTTAAAATGTGGGGTTTTTTCGGTATTTGCCTTTTTAGATGCAACAGTTCAGAAAAAATGTTTTCAATATCACGTAACTTAAAGCAAATACTATACATGATCACAATCAGCATCATTTTCATTACTACTTCCTTACAAAGCTTGGAACTGATTTTTAGACAAAGCAAAAGAAGCTTAAGGGAGACACAAAGTAATTCTAAGACTTAAGGTGGACACAGATACCTCTAGAAAGTAGGAATACCTGAATGGAACCAACTTGCTCCCTCCCTCTTAAACAGTAACTTAAATAAAGGTGGAAGGAGATCATACACGAGTTACACCAGTAAATCCAAGAGTGAGAATTTCAGAAAGAAGATGGAGAAATGTCTGGGAAGAGGAAACAAGCCCATACAGCCTTCTGAAAGCTATAGGGGCAAGCCTGAAGCCTATTTGGGCACAAAAAGCAAGCATTTACTTTGCAAACGGAACAAGAGAAAGGGAATGTGGCCTCCTGCTTCCTATAGTGAGAGGAAGCTAAGCAAAACAATCTGAAAAAAATGTAGTTTAAACGTAGAGAATTATACAGATTACAAAAGGAGGAAACAATTACTGGTCTTAAAAGTTATCTGCCAGTAGCATACAGACAAACACTTCACACACCCTTACAGAAAACGGGGGAAAAAAAGCTTTAAATATTTGTAGAATTTACACTATAAGAAGGGTTCTTGCCCTTTCAGTTTGCAACAGGCTTCATATTTTTCCTCACACACCAAGCAACAGCATGAAGCTGACAATACACATTGCCAGCAGCCCAGCTAAGGTGATAATTTTCTTCTCCTGTGGAGAAATACTGATTAGTTCTGAAGCTGCCCTAAAAAAACATCAACAGTTCCTATTATTGTATTTCTTGCAGGTTTTCCAGGACTTGTCAACAGCAAGGATAATAAGAATTTCAGCATCAAATTTCAGTAGCATCCCAAGAAAGAAAGAAAAAAAAAAAATCCAATTTGATTTTGTACCTACAAACATAATCTGGATAACATAACTATTTCAGGCTACTAAAAACAAGCTCACTTTATACAGCAGCATCTACTAAAAAACACCGAGTTATAGTATTTAAAGCAGACTACCACTTTCAGAAACTGTCGATAGCTATTGGCCTCGAGATCTCAAATTCAGGCAATTACTGCTCTCGTTGCCAAAAATACTACAAACAGCTGATTTATTACCACTTTGTCCATGATTCAATAACTTCAGAAAAAGCCCTGTGAGCGAACTGTAACATTCAGAAAATATTTTAACTTCTTTTAAAAACAAGTATGTTTTCCCTGAAAAACAGATGCAGGCTGATCTTTGCTGCTTTCCTTACAAATTACAGCACTACTATAAATACTAAGATATAAATTAAATTTAAAAATGGTTTTGACAAGCCTAAAGTTTTAAGAAACTAAGCATGACACAGTATCCTATCAACAATTCTGGTAATTTAAGATGACACTGGACTATGTGACTGCCAAGCCCTTGTTCCCACAAAAGGACAAAAGACATGCAAAACTGACCCTACGCATTGATGAGCAACCAACTAGGAAACACTTTCAATTGTTACAGCTTTCAATTTTCAGAAGTCCAACTCTGCTGCAGGTATACCTGGAAATAACCTCCTCCTACAAACACATACATTTCTCCTAGATATAATTGCAATAAGGACACTGATTCCAGATGACTTAAGTTTCCCACCCTTTTCTTCATGCATTCTTTTCTTTAAGGTATTATTTAGGGGAAAAAAAGTTTCCAGCAAGAGGGCTCCTTTTCACTCTTTCATTTCCAAGCAATAACTTAGGACTCATCATTCTTTCAGGTTCTACATTAGCACATGTACAACAGAGACACTTTCTCATAACCAAGCCGTGACAATTTTTGCACCAACACATTCCTTTCAACAGATGTTGGAGGACTATGAACTTAAGGCCACAAAAAGTGGAAAACTTCACTTGGTTTATGCGGAGCAGACTTTCAGCTTCTCCTCTGCTCCTTCTATCGCAAAAAGCACCTCCCCACACGCCTCAGAACGTAATTTCCCCTTTTTTTATTACCTGAGCGGTTTTGACCACCTGTTAGCCCCTCGGCAAAAAAAATAAGGCCTTGAGAAACACGGGTGTGAAGCACAGTGCTACCCACACAACAGAAACACGACACTGGTGACAACAACCAGGTATTGCCTGTGCTGCCGAGGTTTCCTCAGCTTTTCATCAGTGTTACCCTCCCTCGCCTGTGAGGGGGGGGGGACGAGAAGTACCACAGGCGTCGCAGAACGGGCTGTGGACAGGGAGGGCCGGTTAAACCTCCACGGGTGTAACCCCCCGGCCCCGGTTAAGAGGGGGGCGAGGGGAAGGCGCCGCCCCGGCCAGCCGCGCTGCGAGGGCCGGGCGGGAGGCCGTGAGGCGAGGAGAGGCGGCCCAGCCCGCCTCACACCGGGGGCTGGGGGCACGGCGAGCGGCCGCCCGCCGTCGCCCACGCTTACCGTCGCCGTAGTCGGGGATGACGGCGTCGGGCCAGGGGCTCTCCTCGGCCTGGATGTCCAGCACCCGGTCGATGGACTTTTGGGCCTGCGACAGCGCCTGCTTGGCGAAGCTGGACAGCTGCGAGGCGTTGAACCAGCTCATCCTCCGCGGCGCCCGGTCCCGCGCGGGGGCGGCGGCGGCGGCGGCACCGGGCCACAAGCACAGAGGCGGGCGGGGAGCGACCGGCCCTCAGAGCCCGCTCCCCGGCGGCGGGGCCGGCGGCCTCGGGCTCGGCGGGGAAAGGAGGGAGGGGGCGGCGGCCCCGCGCCTGCGCGCCGCCGGGCTCCACGTCGCAAACAAGCCCGCACGCAGCCGCCCGCCCGCCCCCTCACCCGTCACGGGAGGCGGAGCAAGGCCTTCCGCCTCGGTACCTGTCATGGCGGAGGGCCGGGCGGTGACCCGCCTCCACTTCCGCCTCGGTACCTGTCATGGCGGAGGGGTGCTTCCCCGCCCCCCCCGCCTCCACTTCCGCCTCGGTACCTGTCATGGCGCAGGGCCGGCCCTGGCTGTCTCCCTGCTGTCGTTCAGATGAGATGCTAAAAAGACAGCTGTAGTTCCCGCTTCTTAGTGCTTCCTTCGGCTGCTTTAAGTCCCACAGCTTGCATGGGGCCTTCCAACACTTCCAAACGTCCAGTTATTAAAAATTACCTGTTTAAAAACTACAGTAAACCGTGCCACCCCACCACACCCCTTACTATAGAGTTCAAATGCAAGTTTTAAACACAGTTCACGGTTTAAAAGATGGAAAGTTCAAACACAGCTGACACGCATCAAGTAAAACCAGAGCATTCACAGCGAGGCGTCTGGCACTGCTTGCAGAAAGGTCTCTGACTAAAGCAGCCAAAGGATGCCCTAGATTTTTTTAAATTGAGGTTACAAACAATGTCCACTGATAAGCCACAAATAAAGGTGTCTTTATGTTTTTTTATTAATAAATACCTTAACAGCACCACTGATACTTGAACATAATCCTGCAACACTGTGCACGGCGGCTGCCAGGGGACTGTGAGCGGACACGTCCATGTTTTCATGCACAGCTGTTCATTTTGTCCTTTCGTGTTTGCTTGTAAACAAAGTAATCTCTTCCATACTTAATACCTCTCATAAAATTGATCAAATCAATATCAAAGAAGAGGAAAATGCTCATTTTAATCTACTTCCCTCTTTTGGTTTTAAGGTGACTCAGCAAGTGTATAGGAGTGCTGCAATTTAAAACCCGATGGCTGTGATTCCCTTTAAAGGGTGTTCTCTTTGCATATGTATGTGCACACATGTGTTGAAAACAAGACTTTTGGCCACCTTAAAGTTTCCATGTGTCTCAAAGTGTATTAGCATTAACATTTTGACAACAAAAACTGGAAAAAAGTGTATTCCTATACATCAGAGTTCTGTACATTAATAAGCATTTATACAAATATAATCCACCAAATATTGGCTTCTACGTACAATTCTGAAATATGGTGATTCATTTGTATTACCTAACCTTCAACAATGCTAGTACTAACGTGAACATTTCAGGTTGCTTTAACACCCACAGAGTACATTTGTTTTACAAGGTGGGTACAGATTTCTCTTGCTGTACATGCAGTTTACTTTTGAATAAATTAAGTGGTAAAGTGAAGCTTGAACAACATAGTCTGTGGTGTAGTAACATCAGCAACTGCAAGTTCCTGGCCATCCACAAGCCCCAATTCTGAAACAGAAAGAAAAGCTTAAGTATAGCAAACCCATGTGGTTTGTCTTTTTTTAAATAAAGTTATGAATGCCATTCCCACAAACACGATGAAATAAAGCTGCAAACAGCTCACTAGCTAAACTAACATTCATCTAATTCAGGAAACTAACAGACCTTGTCAGGAAATATATAAAACGCTACTGGAAGTATGTTTAATTTACATCAGTTATCGGCTTGCTTTGTTGCAATGTTTTTCTCTGCATCTGTCCACGCTTCACATTTAAGCAATTCAAAGCTCATCCCTGAGCAACCTGAGAAAGGTATATTGCACGTAAAAGGATAACGAAGCACATTCTATTGCATAGCACAAAATAAAACTAAACATGCCATACAGAGAGATGAAACTGATGGACTTTGTTTAGAGCAGTATCTTGAACATCTACAGGTGACAACTGCATGATACCTTTTAGTGTCTTGGAAAGATTTGGCCTTGTTCGTTCTTCAATTGAAGCTACTGTCTGGGAAAAAAAAAAAAAAAAAAGAAAAGAAAAAAAAAGCCAAAACATTTCCTTTCAATTCAGGAAAATAAATTTAAATAAATTAAGATTAAAGACAATTATGTATGTTGAGATTACCTGTAAATAAAGTGTTTTATTTCCCCCATACATAGTTGCTGTGATTGCAGGAGATTTCATTTGCCTACATCAAAACATTTTTAAAAAAAAACAGACAGTCAGGTAAAAACACATTAGAAATTACCTTTTTGAAACACTGAACTAGCAAAAATTATCAACTAAGTCAGAATAGTTGCACACTTACAGTGAAGCATTATTTGTCAAGTAATCCAAGATCTCCTGCAATTTAGCTGATGGGGAAATCTCTATGTTTTGGGGAAGTTGGCTGCAGGCTGGACAGTTCTCCTACAATAAAGTAGCAGAAGAATGCATGTTACATTAAATATGATTTTAAAACTGCTGCTAATAAGGTCCCAAAACTATTTGTGTGTTTGTAGATTTTTTTAAGTTTTAGCTCTAGAAATATTAATACCGTTACACATATTAATGACAAAACCCAATTCCTCGTGAAGTCTGTCATCATTGGACTGGCTCCCAACAGCAACTAAGTATTTATGAACTACAAAATTCATCTGACATAAAATTTAATACTACAAACTTCCAAGTAAATTGTTGTCATAACCTCTTTTGAGAATATTTGCTTATGAATCTTCTTAAGACTGTGTATTTTATTTTGTAGACCATGTTTCCTGTATTACAGGGGAAATCTTCAGGATTCACTTTCAAAAAAGTACTGTTTTCCTCTGCAGGTAGCATAGCAGAAACAGCTGAGATACCAATGTTGCACCAACAGACACCACAGAAATAACTGTCTGAAAAATCTCCCTATACCAGAAGCCACTTTTCCAAATATTAAGAAACTTTGGCTAAACAGGCAAAAATTAAATATGCCGGTACATATACTATGCCAATAGTTTCTGGTAAACTGATGGGTAGAAGAAAAGGTTTCATTACCAGGACATCAAATAAAACATCTGTTGATCTGGAGGCCAAGGGTCCTGCTACTCTACATGGTCAGACCGCCACTGTCATCACTATTAGACCCCAAAACCACAGAAGTTCAAAAAAAGAAAATTCCTACATGCTAAAAACAATACTCTGGAAAAGTAGCAGACCAGTAACATTGTAGTTTCTGCTTTTAAAACTTCAGAAATATTATTATTCAGTGCTAGGGGCCAAAAGATTCAATACTGTGTTTCAGAAATACACACAAACTGTGTAAGTTCAATAGAAATCAAGGAAACAACCCTGCAAGCCTTTAATGGCACTAACCTTTCTTTCAGCTTCAAATGTGTATGTGTATAATCCATCTGCATCATTAAACACCAAGTAGTTGTTAAGAGGAATGTATGCACTATAATGACAAATATGTTAGTGTTAATACACATCATTATGTTGGAAATCATGTATGTTATTAATAAGAAATGAAATACCTTGTGGCTATTTTAAAAACTTCAGTGGCGCAAACAGCTGGAATGAGGAAAAAAAACGATTTCTTCACTTTCTAGCTCTATATCAGGACATGCAGACATTAGTGCACAGAGTTGTACCAAAGAAGTGACCAAAAAAAAAGAGAAAAATAAACAACTGAAGGTAGCTGGCAGTTCTATGCATAGATTCGGGACTAATCTGAGCCTATGTTAAGCTTATATACCGTGTTTTCCAATTATTTTTTTTCCCAGTCTCAAATGCTTTTGCTCACTCCCACAGTCATACATGAGCTTAAAATTTATAGTCACATGCAGTTTCTCTATGGAAAACAGAAATGAGACTGTAAGAATAAATCAGACCCATTTAAAAATTACTATTATCCTCCCCAAGCTCTCAATGCCAAACTGTTGCCTTACAAAACTCTGAAGTCTGTAAAGCAGAAGTGAAACGAGTTCTTTTAGCATACCTGCAATTACTGCATTTGTAGAAGCTACTGCTGGAATAATTCGTTTAACCACCCCTGTAAAAGCAAAACATACAGCTTTGTCTTTTCCAAGAAACTATACTGAGAGACAACTTTCAGCCAGAATAATTACAGAAGGGTGTACCCAAAGATACTTTAAACTTTCCAGGAATTTCTGTAACAATAAGTTATAATGGCATGCTGCTCAAGTACTTTGGCATTTTTTTTATTTTAGGAATGGATCAAGCATGTTGAGAAAAAGAAGGTATCACACAAAGAGAACTAGTGAACAAATTCTAAAAACAAATAGTCTGTATTCAGCACTGAAAATTAATTTAAAACTCAGTTCTATTTCTGTTTAACTGGAGAAATGTGTAAAGGAAAGATATTTAGTTTTGGTATTCCTTCTGCAAGAACAGGCTTGCCAAACTGTATTGGCATCTTCATCCAACTCTTCTTACTGAACCCATCCAGTCAAACAGCATAGTATATACCGATATAAAGCAAGATTTCCTATGCATACAAGTTTGTACATTGGTAACAATGGGGTTCGCTCTTTTTTTCAGGCCTGCCAAAAAGACAGCAAACTCCTAAGTAGTCTGAAGCTCATTACTGACGTGTGTACCTTCATTCCTGAGAAAATATGCATAACACTTTTATCTTTGCCTTCTTTCTGCTATGTACTTTATAATGAAGCTATCTTCAAATGCTGAAAACTATGCAGCCATTTGCATGTACATAATTATATTTCATAACTGGAGTACACATTTATCTGTACCAAAAAAATACTACTAGAGAAGCCAGTATAAACTGCTGCTGCTGCAAAAAAAGACTATCTGCAATACACTAGGTGGAATCTGAGGAAGATACACAAGGTATCAGTTCGCCTTTTTTTGACAGAAAAGCACACACTGAAGTTCAAGCATGGCATTTCAAGCTCAGCATTTCAAATGCATTCTCAGTACAAGAAGTCAACAAATGCATAGAAGTTACCACAAATTCTGGACATTCTGTATGAGTTTCTCCACTTCTTTTCTATTTGGTTAGTGTTTAAAATGCTGATTAAATGAGCAGCAGCATTCTGCACTTGCATGCGAACAGAGGCATACACAGCAGTAAAGAACAGATGCTATAGTCTTAACCAGCCTCAACTGGCATAAAGTGTGGTTGCTGCTAAAAGAGGCAATCACGTTCTTTTGTTCCTACTCTTTGACCCAGCAAAAGTGGTCACAGTGTAATGTAAACTGTGGAGCTGCTCCAGGTTAAAAATAAAATGGCAAAAAGAATGTTCAGTTTTGTCCCAGATAAGTTCCTCTGATTCATCATGAATGCCTAAATATCTGATTCATCATAAAAATATTTGTGCTGGCACAGGAAACAAGCTGCTTGTTTCTGTTTTAAGATGTTAAGACAGAAAAGAACTATTTCTTTCTAGGAGAGCTGCCAGCTTAGTCATAACAAATACAAAGAATGCCAATCCAGCCTAATTGCAAATGCCACAAACTTACTGAAATGCCATACCCTTACCTTGGGTGAGTCTGTATGTAACACCTTTAATATTAAATTGTGATGCTCTTTCTAAAGACTTCTGGTAAATCCACTGTATATGTTCAGGGTCATCACCATCCAATGCAACACCTTCTACAGCAAAGTTAAGAATTTATTGATAAGTTACAGTTACAAGAGTCCTTCAGAAATACAACATCCTTTTTGTCTAAAAAAAATTCGTTTTTTTTAATCTGGGTTAAAACAAATACCACATTAAGCTATTAAAACTTGACACTTTAAATACTCAAAATATCATTTATACAAACATCGTAAGTTCTAACACATTCTATATACAAACTACCTTAACTTCACAGATTTATAGAGCTGTTACAGGTTACATTTTGAGTCAGGAAAGACGTTGTGCAGTATGAGAGAGAGAAACACGTGAACAAATATGGAACTGGAGAGCACGCCTGAGAAGAGAAAATCCATCACCAGCTCAGAGGAGGTTTAGATTCAATATGACAAGAAGCCACATAAGGTTAAAAGGTAGGATTCTTTTATTAGAAGTAGCTGTGTATACCTAACTCAAAAAAAAAAAAAAATAGTTAAAAGGAGAAATGTCAGTTTAGCACCAGTGCAATATACTAATTACCTCCAAAAGGTTGCTCCTTTGGCCACTGCAATATCCTGACATACTCAATACAATGCTCTGGTAGTCTGGGCATAGATGCAATAGTACACATGGGAAAATTGACCTGGTGTGGGCAGGGGAAGAAAACATGTAATACATTATGTATAGTACTAGGAAAAGAAACAAGCAAATCAGAGGAATGTAAAAAAAGGAAATATCACTAGTTGCAATTACCTGTGGTGGATAAAGCTCAAGCGTGCATTCAACACATGCTGTCATACCAGGAATAATCACACGAACATTTCCTTTAAAACCTTCTGTCCCCCCATCTATTAAAGGTATGATGGAACTTGGATCCAGTACACCATCTTCATAATGTAGAAATGACATCTAACGAATAAAGGTGGGGGGGTTTGTTGGATATTGTTTGTTTTGGTTGTGGTTTTTTTTAAAGAAGTTGCACGAAGAAAAAAAAATCTTAAAAATATTATTCTTAATGGTACACCACAAGACTGAATGCTTAATATACAGTTTATTTTAAGGGTACATAGTGTATAAAACACTACTTATTTGCCAGTGCGCAGGACTTCATCTACCACCTTCACCCTCCACCTCCTCCTCCCCTTACCTGTCTAATAAATGCTATTATTTCCTTATAGTATACCAGAACAAATGGTCGGTTTATTTGAAGGATTTGGGGGTTTGATTCTTGGTTTGTTGTTTGGGTTGGTTGTTTTTTTTTAAATATTGGTAAATACTCAAGATCATTATTTTATAAACAAAGTCACAATGATAAAACTACCTAGTTCAATGACCAGCTTTCTACTACTTTGTAGCAGTGGGGCTCCAAAAGATGACATTTACAAGTTGCAGCACAGTAAGTACTGTTTGGCTAATGAAAAAAAACATTCACAATGGGATCATCCAGAGAGGCTGTGGAACTTCCCTTCTTACAATTTTCAAAAGCTGACTGCACAAGGCCACAATGTAATCTAACTTTGAAATTACCCCTGCAGGGCACTGCACAAATGTTGGCTAACACTCAAGAAAAAGGCAGGTAAGAGAGCATGCATTTTATCCTGTTCACAAAAAGAAAAAAGAAAAGAAAACAGAAATACAGCAAGCTGTGAATTTCAGTAGCCCTCATTTCATTTTAATGACACATTCTACACAAATCTGTTCAATTTTAGTTACCTATACTCAAGCAATAACCAGGCTTTAAAAAGATTGAAGACTTTACCAGCATGCCATTTATCCATCTTCTTGCAATTATAGAGTCCAGCCCACAAACAATAATATGAAATTCTAGGGGGGAAAAAAAACTGTATTTAAAGTCTATACTAATGCATACTCCTTAAGACAAGCAAAGTATTCTGTCTATACCAGTCCAGAGGAACTGACTGTAGTTTAGCTATCTCCCCTAGACTACCTATATAACAGATGCATTTAAGTTTTGTCTATTTGCCACTTCTACTTCCAGTATACTGTAAAGACTAAAATAATTAGCAATCTAACTACCAGGAAAAGCAGCGAGCAGCAACAAGTGCAATGTTCCCCTAAAGCACCAGTGGGTGTTTGGCAGGCAAATACCACTTACGTCGATAGAAACTTTCATCCATATCTTGAATCTTCTTAAAATACCTGAATGTAAGCCCAGTAAAGGAATATAAAGTAGTTAAGTTTACTGTTTTCTATTTGCTAACCTAAAGCCAAACATTACCTAATTTATTACTATAATTTTCTATTACACTTTTTTTAAAAAAAGTGATTGAAAGATTCAAAATTCCCACAGCTGAAGCTGTAGCATCTGACAAAACAAGTAAGGAACACAATGTAAGTCGCACACAGGAGAAAGCTCAGCAAGCGAACTATTCAGGAAGCTCAAAATGAGCTCTCACAAAGTCCTATATCAGTAAGTGCTGCTCTATGTTTATAAACTAACGTCTCCTACCAGTACATACTCAAAACACTCCAGTGAATAAACCTGTAATTCTAATATCTCAGTGAAAATTAGTATACTGCATTTGAATAAAAAGATTCAGTGGAAACATACAAAATAGTTTCTTAAAGCTTAGCCTTCTTTCCCCATGCATATTTCCTGTATGCTAATGCCACTGAAAAAGAATTCTCAATCACCAGCTGAATGAATCTGTTCTTTATTGTATGAAAAAAGAGAGGATGGCAGAAAAATACTTGAGATAGTCTTACCACCTACAGAGTTTTCTAGGTTTTTTGAAGCCCACAGGGCTACTACTTCTCTATAAAAGGATACGCTACGACAGCACAGTTGGGAATGCGGCTGTTTAGGAATTCTGCTGCAACTTCTGCTTTTGGTCGCCCAACATCCTTCGGTCTGGGAAAAAAACCCAAGCAATTTCAAATGCATTATTTTAGTAGATTCAATCTTTCCAGACTCTATGCATTGCAATACTGAATTAAGTGACTAATTGTTACTGTAGGACAATTTATTCATGTGAATAATATTAAGGCATCCCCATAAAGCATCAGATATGAGAGCCCCAGAGTTACCTAAAAATGTCCATACAGTTATCAGCACCAAAAAAAAAAATCCAACAATTTTTCATTTTGCTTGGAAGAAAAAGGTACCAGAAAAATTGGTATCTCAACGTGTGTGCATTATTCTTTGGTGTCACCTTTTCCATTAGTCATTAGCTGTATTTGAATGGTGAGGAATGTACGTTAATTTTCTTCACGATCAAACTGTGACACCACAGATCTCAAAACAAGAAGGAATCACATGCAACTTTTAGTTAATTATGAGTACTACTGTGATATGAAAGTTCAGTAATCTTTAATGATAACTTGTTCAACCAAAATAATGATCATATTCACATATTTTGTTTAGGTACATTTAAAAAAACAAAAGTCAAATGGTGAAAATATCACTTACCGAAACAGAAACTGTCGGTTAAGATTAGAAACATCTATAGTATCCATGTCAATAACATGGATCTGTCTAAAGCCGGACAGTGCCTGTGAAAAGAGATAGTCAACTTCATTTAATAGGAAATGAAATGCTTACAGTGCTCCAGAATTCATTCCACATGCCAAAAAGCTACCTTTGGAGGAACAAACATGTTTGCTCTTCAATTCCTGTGCAGACAGGTATATGGCCGCTCTTTGTTAAAAGAATGTTCTTTGTTGGGTGGCTAATGCTGATATTCAGACAGATGGAATTAGCAAGATTTGAATGGTCAAAGACAATGTTCTACTGAACACAATATTGCTTTAGCCTACCTAATCATGACACAGGGAAGCCAACAGCAGACTGATCTATAAGGGGAATTTGCAGTAGTCCCTCACAACTGGAGTAAATCAAAAGCGTTCATTGGGGAAAAAACCCGCAGAATTTGAAGAAATATCATAAGCACTTCCTTGCTTGGCAGGAACAGAAAAACAAAGTTTAATTCCTCTAAAATCTTAAGTTTTTCAACATTCACTATTTTCACAGTTGGCATACATGAGTCTGGCATATCCACCCTCAAATCACAGTTCCAAATAAGCCAGCATTCCTCACTGCATTCAGTGCTGGAACAGAATTCAAACACAAAAAGTCACCTCGCTATTTAAGAACATGCCGAACCTCTGACAGAAGTTCTGCCTGATCTCTGTTTGCATGCAGGCTATCACTAGATTTGGCAAATGACTTCAGAGTAAAATTGTCTTAAAACTGTATTGTGGGTCCGATCTGATAAAGTAATAACAACTGTCACGCACAAAGAAACAATGTGAATTACAGTTAAAGAGAAATACATGCTGTAAAACACTGCGTTTAGAGAAAGGAAATGCGTTGTGATGTTCTGAAGTGACTCCAAAAAAATTTGAGTCCTGTCCCCTACATTTTTTCCTTTAAGACTCAATCTTGTTATTTATAAAGACTTTCAAACTTTTCATTTTACAGTTTCTGAATAAACAGAGCCATCCCATGCATAAGTACTGAAAATGCTGTATTGGGAAACTGATTAAACAAATGAACAACAGGACTAAAGTCTGTCAGAATAGAAATAATTTTCTGTAAGAAAGGCAGCAAGAAATACTGTATGTCATGTTGGATACCCTTGCTGCTGAACAATCATTTTGTTTCATTGATAAATGTTCAGCTTTTGTTCAATATTACCAAAACAGACTGGGAGAGCCTGCTAAAGAGAAGAGTGAGCTTGGGACATCACAAACACACATGAATCCATGTGAACAGAACCTAGATTTACTTATGAGCTTATCTTTCTGAAAATAGGTAAAAATAAATGATAACTTAAAATCTTTCTGAAGAGATGGGAACTGAGTGCACACAGCAGACTTACAAAGTGCCTTATCCCATACAAATCCTCCCTCTCAATGAGCTATCAACAGATTGAATTTGTTATGTCCCAATAAACCCATAAAACAGTAGCTCTGGGCAGAGGTTAAATTCACCAGCACTAAATTCCCAAAGAAAGAAAACTGCCTTGGAGCTGTCATAGTCTCTTCAAGTAAAATCCTGCTTAAGCATTGCAGTAGCAAACCAGCAACCAGAACAAGAGTAAACACAAGTGCTAGAACTGTAAAACCCCTAAGTTAATGGATCTGGAATGCCTGGCTTTAAAGGAGGCTATTAATTTATCAAGCATCTCAAGCTTGGAGGTTATCCGTGGAAATACTGAAATAGCAGTATGTAAATTCTACAGTAAAGTACACTAATGCGTAAGTGTTGGTATAAATTAAGGAAAAAAGTTATTTCATAGTAAGTTACTGTATCAATCCACACGTTTTCCATGGAATCCATAAGAAATTCTTCTTATTAAATAGAAGCATGGATAAGTATAGTATTAGTCTAAACTACCAAACTCAAACAGGATGGTAACAGTCATACACTACGATAAATATGAGCATCTGTGAGGATAAAACACACATTAATAGGATAATTAAATTCATACACATTTATTGGGTAAATGTCTGACAGCACATGATCCCATGACTGCATTTTAAACACTTAAAAATTGCTTTTCAGAACACGTAGTGGGAGAATCCATTATAAACTAACACCGTATCAAGAAAATTACAGAATACCTTCTGGTACTCTGTAGGCCAGGGAAGTACTGTAACATCCCTTCCCTGTTCTTACACTATTACCTATTCCTCCTTAGCCATCTCAATACAGGATAGTACATGTTGGTCTGAGTCAGCAAAGCTGCCATTACATAGGCTGAATTCAGCAATACAGATGCAGCTCTGAGGGAGTGTTCAGTCTCTGCAGACAACCTCTGATTTACTGATCTTGAGGAACTGGAAAACCCAAGAGCCACTACTCAGGAAGGCAAAAGAGATTCCACGGACACGAAGGTCACCACAGACACGGTAAGTCTGGCTCTACTAATTTCACTATGAAAGAACATAAATAATTCCAGCAATTCTAACCTCACTTTGAATTAATCCAAAGATGTAAAACAAACTGAAATTAAATTCAACTTTGACTGTTAATACTAAACTTGGTACTAGCTACTTATGGCAGTTTAAAGTATTGCTTTTCATCTGAAAAGATACATCTTAGCCATTGTATTCCCAACACCACTTCCTCGTATCATTATAAGCATGATTTGTTCTCAGTTTACTTCATTTCCCTAGATCTGGTAATTAGGGAAAATTATGAACATTAGACCATATCTAAGGCTGCAAGTGAACTTTTGACTACATTTCATAAAGAGCACCATGCTGTCCCTCATGACAAGCTTTGAGACAGCTAAATAAATAGCATGCAACATATTAGACTACCACCTTTCAAGCTTATTAACAAAGTGCATTCTTCAAGTTTATTGTCTGTATCTTCATGTATTCTATACATTTTGATTAGAACTTAGAAATTTAGTAGCTCTATACAATAAAAAATGCCAAATTAGCAAAGCAGAAAAGATAATTTCCTCAAGGGAAAAAAAAGAAGATGCCAAGAAGCAAAGGGTGAAAACTGAGTAATTACCAGGTTTTTCAGGAGTTCGCATCCTAATCCTCCTGCTCCAATAACTAGTACTTTACATGTGCTTAACAAAAACTCAAGAGCCTGCGGAAAATATAAAACAAAAAATTAATACACTAAATAGGAAAAAGTATAATTTGTCCTTTGCTTCATAACCCTTATACATGTCACCATAAATTTTCAGTGCCCAGTAAGTTTCTCATAAAACAACTTAGATCAATAAAACATTTTGTGCTTGCAGGAGTAATTACATATTGGACTTTAATCAGCTGTGGAGTTCATGCAGTTCCTATATCCCAGCTTACAGAAAAGGAAGACCTTTGTTTGTATCAGTATTCTCTTTATATTAATTTTGACCATGAAAAAAGCAAGGTCTGCCTTTACAATCATTCAGTTTAAGGAAGTAATGTTTTCTTCCTCCAAATATTTTACTGATACATAATACAAAATAAATGTAAACACACAGACAACATTGCTGGACAAAAAGAATTGAAATTTTTAACTACATAACTGCTTTCTGTGAACTGTTCTACTAGACCCCAGCCTCAAACTAGTAAATAATGGAACAGTACCTTAAAAAGGTAACAGTAAAATACATTCAACTGTAAGTTCTGAAACAAATGTACCAGAAAAGGAAAGCAGAAGAAATACTTAATTTTTGCTTTTCTCTACTAAACATCTTTCCCAATTCTCTAAGTACTCATATTAACCTTAATTCCTTCTTTAAGTACAAGAAACTCCTTACTGTATCTAATTACTTAAAAATGGAGAGACAAATGCTGCAATTATTCATGTGGAACTCAAAGACAGAGCATAATTCATATGTTGTTATATATTTTTATATATGATGACAGCAAGCTCATAGTTGACTCTGTACAATTCAGAAATACAGGCTTATAGAAAGAATATAATATGTTCTTCTAGAATCATAATGTTCAACTGATTAAAATATAAGCTTTTCATGCAGTTTTAGTATTCATATACTGCTGGTGGTCAATTAACGAAACTGTTTACATTAGTTTGCAACACACGCTACAAATTTATTTAAAGTAAGTATTTCTCACTTGAGTGCCTGGCTCGAAATCAGGATGTGTGAATGGTCCAGATCGCTCGAGGAACTTCTTTACATGGTTCCAGCGACCTTCCCAGTCTCCAGTGTCCCCACACCCACCATCAACAGCCATTCTGCACAGAACACAGTAAATTCAGCTGCAAAATCATAGAGAAAAAGCCACACCTCCACAATGTTTTTTTTTTCTTTATATATCTTAAAAATACCTAAATTATTGACCATTCATACAAATGCGCCTGCATATTCTTTATGCAAGTTATGTGCATGAACATTTGCATGAGTGGGTTTTATTTGTGGAACTAGAAAGCAATAATACAAATATGCATAGAGGGGAAAAAGCCCAGGCATTTCAATAAATCCCACTAATTTTGCTGTTACTAGTAAAAGTTGACCTGAAGTGAAAAAAGGGTCTAGCCTTTTTGCTTTTACTTCCCTCATATTTAAAGAGGACATAGAAAAAGAGGTTGCCCCTTTAGATGTTGAGGGTGATGGTTTTTTTGTCAGTCAAGTCTTGTATTCTTTTTTCGACAGACTTTTTGAGTTCATGAATCATATTTAGAATTATCAGTATGTAACTGCAACTGTGACGCACTGAATAAGTAACAGTAACATGCCCCAGTATCGTCTCCTCTGAATCTTTATAGTGGTTTATTTAAACAATGGTTAAAAAAACCATACAAATCTTAAATGCTCTTCACCCTCAAATGGTACTATGCAATTTAGAACACCCCCATTTTTCGGTCATCTCCTGAGCCTGTCAGCAGTAGCAGACTTACTTGAAAAAAGGAATGTTTGCCATTATCTTCTTTTAAATTTTCAAGACAGAATTTTACATCAAATACTCCACTACCCTTTTTCTGCTTTTGCAGGTCACTTTTAGTAGTACGTAACTATAAACTGCTAAAGAGACTTACTGGAATAGTTCAGAATCAGCTCTGTCAAGTAATTTTCTAATGTAAGATCATCACCTACACAGAACGAGCCCTTCCTTAACAGAGTGCATTTCCCTTTTTAAATAGGAGCTCCACTCAATATATACTAACGATTATGTTCTGCGTTAATACAAAACTAAGCTCGTTATAAAAGAGCTTTGCCAATCCTGATTATGTTCTGTTGTCATTGATAAGGAGCGTTATTTGCTTCCTCCTATGAAGTAATATGAAGAATGCTTGTATCAATGACTGTTGGGTAATGTTTAGAATTTATTATTACTTCCTGGTGACCCATCTCAAAATAAAAAGGAAACTTAATGAAAACATCTAGACGGCAAATGCCTTTATCCTCACAAAATTCAGAAGATGGACAACACAGTATGTCCGTAGTAATAACTTGCAGACAATTAATTTTGCAGAAGATTTTCAGTAACAGGGGAAAACATCACTAAACCGCAGGAATAAATACACCATAATTTGCCTATATTTTGATTGCAGACTGCACTCATTACTGGTTAACTGTTGACTTCAGGTAAGTTACTTCCTGTATTAGCAGTTAAATAAGATCTACAAAATTTATTTGAATTCATAAGGGTCTTTTGACCTCTGACTTGCACTTTTGTACCTCCCCCAGTTTTCACAATAATGTGAAAATACACATATTTCACATAATAGGAAACAGTGTGAAGAAATACAACACTCCCTCTGCTGAAGCCTGGGTTCATCTCTTGTATACCAGTTTTCAGGATGTGCACTAAGCACCGACTTAAGCAAATAAAATGGGTCAATACACATCACAGTAATTGCTTCTATGGGTTAGATTATAATTTTTAACTTCTGTGGCAACAAGTGCAGAAGCTATGCTTGGTGACATTAAGAACAACTTTTTAAATCCTTTTACATAGTCCATATAAAGAGCCATTAAGCAGTAGTACTCCTTTTCTGTTTAGATGTCTGTTCCTTTACAAGTGATAAAACGGTAAGATCTAGTTTCACTTCTGCGACTCTGCTATAGTTTGTTTTTTACAGGGTTGGACATTGTGGAGATCTGAAAAACATCAATAACTCAACCTGAGATTTTATGTTGAACTTTCATAGACAGTTTTTTTAAGTGTTTATTTTTGTGTTGTTACAGCATTACCAGGTATCTGTATTATCAGAGTTTAACAAAAGCCTTGTTTATTTCATCGAATTACTTCATTTTAAATCTTGTTTAAAATATCAGAGCACCACAGTCCTTACGCTGCTTTAGGCCCAGACTTTTCCTTACCACCTTCACATCCCCAGAGCTCCATGCTTTTGAGGGACTTGGCATGCACCCCTCCCCATCCAACATGCCCAAGGATTTGTGACCCTCACCCCGACACACACATGCACTGCCTGCAAGTCCACCGCTCAGGCAGGCAGGTCTGCTCTGTGATCTTTGGGAAGAGGGCCACAAGCAGATGGAAGGGAATAGTTAGGGGATGGAAGCAGATGAGGTTAAAGATTTCTGAGCGTTAGTTTTCAAGGCCGTTAGGACAGATGCATAGAATTTAGGGTTTTAATAAGCAGAGGCAACTGTTCCGTAGCCTGAATTTTTTAATTTTCAGCCAAAATTTAGTCACCTGCTTCTAGCCTAGAGGCCCTCCCCAGCAACGCAACTTCTCCCGCTCCTGTCACAAAGCTCTCCAGCACACCAGCCTTTACCCATGCCAAGCTCCAAGCCCGCAGCTCCCACCCCCGCGCCGGGTGAGCCCCTTGGTCCTCTCCCCGGGAGATTCCTCTTCCCCAGTCCTCGCTCTTCAAGCGCCCTTTCGCCTTGCCCCTCCTCACGCTGACCCACCTAACACCTTTCCTCCGGCTCCCTCCTCCCGCCCCGGCCCTGGACTTCGCCTCTCCGCCGGCCGGGCCCCGGGGCCGCTCACGCACGGTCGCCCCTAGCAGCGCCTCTCCAGCGGGCCCCGCAGCCCTGAGCTAACCCGCAGCCTCCTCCCAGCCCACCCCTCTCCTGCGGGGCTGCGGCTCGCCCTGACCTACCAGCCGCCCCTCAGCAAGCGCTGCCTGCCCCTGCCCCGGGCCGGGAGCCCGCTCGCCCGCAGCCCCGCACTAACCCATCCGCCAGCAGCTCCTCTAGCCTCCTTCTTTTCTTCTCCCTAAAAGAGAGAGAATAAAAGAAGGGTCAGTATCGCGCTACAGAGACCGGGGAGGAGGGAGAGGGGACCCCGGGGCCCACCCGTCCCCGGGAAGCGGGGGAAGGGGCGGCCGAGCACACACATACAGGGCACTTACGGTTCCTCACTATCCGCCATATTTCCCTCTGCTTCCCACGATGCACCGCGCCGCCTCTATGGGCGGTGCTTTGCCAGAGCGCCGCCACGATCGCAGGCCTACCGAGTTGGGGCGCGGCGCGGCGGCCTACGGCGTCCGCCAGGCGAGGCCCACCGGCCGCTGATCGCCACGGCAACAAGGCGGGGACCCCCCCCGGCTCCCCCCGACCCCTGAAGCAGAGACCGGGGAGCCGCAGCCGCCTCCCTCCCGGGGCAGCGGAGCGCTCTCCCCGCGCCCACCTCCCTGACGCTTCCCGGGAGCCTCGGGCGGCATCCTCAGGGAAGAAGCCTGTTGCGATCGCGGCCCTGTTAAAGCCCCCGGGATAAATAAAGGCAAAACGTGGAGGTGGCGTTAGCCTCAGGCTGGTCTCTGCCCGCCAGCCGGGCGGCTCCTCCACCTGTGCTGCATTTTCTAATGGTTTTTGTCCTGTCTGCGCTCCCCCGGGGCCAGGCCACGGGCTCTCCCCGGGTACGCACGTAAAACAGCTTCTCGACACGCAGGAGCCTTCGCGCCCCAAAACTCGCGCAAGGAATGGCGTCTAGGGCCGGGGCGGGAAGCAGGCAAGCAAGGGCTTACGAGGGTTGCGCTTCAGGCCTCCGGCTCCTGAATTTTAGGGATCTAAACCCTTCGCCGATCGAGGGGCGAGAAGCAGCTGCCGACCTCCGGCGTTGCGGTCACGCTTGGCTTCCCGCTAACCCTCCATTTTGAGAAGGACTTTGTCGCCCGGCATGGCGGCGCAGCAGGGACAGTGTGCGCTCGAGCTGCGGGGGACGAGGGGTGTGAAGCGCTGGAAGAGGAACCGTTCTGACAGGGGCTGCCGGGGTCCCAACCGCCGCCGGCCTTCCCCTCCGAAGCGGGAGGGTTTGGGGTGCAATGGCCCCGCTAAGCGGGGTCTCCCTGGGGCGGCTTGACGCTCCCCGGGTGCCTCCGTGGCTGGGGCAGCCACTTCGTGGCCCCCTCCACGCTCGGCCCCCGACTCCCTGTTTCACAGAGGACCTGGCTTCTCCACCCGAATATGAAACGTACGTCATCTTTTGCCGAAGAAACAATGAAAACAGGAGCGACCGCCGACAGCAGCAGCGTCACCACACCCCTGTCAGCTGCCTTCTCCTGGGCGGGTGAAGGGCGGCGCGGTCTGACAGCCGCCTCTCGCCTCCGCTGCCGCTCGCTTCTTCACGGTTTCGGCAGACTTGCCTCCCCGCGTCGAGCAGCGGCAGCGGCCGCGGCCGGGTGGCGGGGCCGGAGCCGCCGGCCGGGGGAGCCGCCCCGGGGCGGTGCCGCGGAGCTCTTAGGCCTGCGCGGCGGCGGGGAGGCGGCGGCAGCCATGGAGGTGCAGGTGGCTCCGCTGCGGGCCTGGGACGATTTCTTCCCGGGTTCGGACCGTTTCGCCCGGCCTGACTTCAAGGACATCTCGAAATGGAACAACCGGGTGGTCAGCAACCTGCTCTACTACCAGACCAACTACCTGATGGTGGCCGCCGCCGTCGTCTCCATCGTGGGGTCAGTGCGCGGGCCTCGCTCTCCCTCCGGCGGTGGCGGCCGGGGAGGGACCGGGGAGGGGGTGGCCCCGTTCCCCGGGGGGGTGGCCCCGTTCCCCGGGCGGGCGGCACTGCGGCTCGGCCCGCTGCCACGGGAAAGGGTCTGGCCCGGCCCCGGGCGCTGCGCTGCCGGGTGGGATGTCGGGGGTGCAGGGGCAGGGAGGATGCCTTTCCCTTCCTCTGCCTCTCCTTAAGCCTCCGACTTGCCTGGTGTCGTTTAAAAAAATTAAGGCCTGGTTGCAGCCTCTCTTGTGGAGGTGGGGCTTTTCAGGTTGGGAGTGGGGTGTAGGATTTATTTACTTATCTGTTGGTGGGGGTCTAACAGATCTGAGGACTCCCTCTTGTTCTCTTCCCCGCTCATCGAGTCCCTTTGCCCAAGGAAGAGGGCTGCAGGCACCTAACTTGTCGCGGGGCACCGTGCGCCTGGCAGAAGGCAGCCATGGGTTTGTGTGCTGGATGTTGCTGCTTTCTGAAAAACCAGGCTGCATGCTGCACAGTGATCTGCGCTTCCTCACTAAATCTGTCCAGTGTGACTGATCAAGATAAGCTTCGCTTTAAATTAAAAAAAAACCAAACCCCAACAAGATGAATTCTGCTCTCTGTTACAGTTCTAAGCTTATGTCCAGGGGACAGAGCAAGCCTGTCTTATTTCTGAGCTAGTAGCTCATACTAAAAAACCTTTAATATAAAATAAATTAGGTACCCATTCCTTTCATTTTGGTGGGTAGGATTGAGACCTTCAAGGCAGGACCATCTCCTGGTATGATGTTCTGTCAGGCCCAGCTTTCCTGAAGAGAATTGGGAAATAATCTTATAATCATCTTTTGAATCAAAGCCTATGTGACTCTTCTTCAAGTATTGCTCTAGGGTCATTGGTCAGAAAGCTCTTAAGCAAGACATGCAGCAGAGGCTGATGATTAAGCTTTTAATATGGAAACTGGAATACTCCACTTTTCACAACAAACAATGCGCAAATGCGAATGCTTAAATTGGAGAATTGCCCAGACACTAGGCCAGAGTGATTTTGGCTGAAGTGCATCTTATCTTGTATGTTGCAGAGGCTTAAAATTCTTCCCGTAAATGCATTATTTTTTTTTTTTGTTAAGCAGCCTGCATCTTGTTAGGGCTTCTGAAGATGTTGACCCAGCATCTAGGTTGGTGAAGATACTCTGCATTGCAGGGAGCTTTGGCCTGTGCTCTGTGAAAGAAGAGTCTGAGAACCCTGCTTTTTCTTCTTGACGCATATGGTGGTTAAAGGTTTGGCACAGTGGCGTAGGCTTTCTTCTTAATTTTGGTGGGAATATGTTGCAGTCAGCTCAATAGACTACTAGACTGGTAAAATGAGACTTCCATGGTCTTGCTGTTCTTATACCATCTTGGTCTAAACTTGTGTGTTCATCTACCCTTGTTTAGCAGTGCGATGCTGTAGCCAGCTCTCAATGAGTAGGTAAATCACAGTGGCCCTGGAAAGCAGGGGGACAGCTCTTCTCCCCAAGAAGTTGGGGGAAAAAATGTAAACAGTTTTGATATATCTGGCTGGAAAACTGGGATGGCAGCAGCTTTTACTCAGTCTTCTAAATTCTTCCCTTTGAACTCTGATCTCTTTTCTTCAGATCACGAGTGATGTATCTCCCACTTATTTCCAACTGTTTTGCTGGGGTGGGAGGTGGAAGAGTAAGAGAGCCACAGGAGGTGGAGATTAATAGTAGAACTGCAATTCTAGTATCTTAATATTGAGTGGTAACCCTCTGAGTTGAAAGCTAACGGATGGGGAACACCTGGAATGGAATCCTGATGATCTCAAATATCTTTTTTTATTGCATGTCGTAGAGCCTTTGGTATATGGTGAATCTGATTCTTCTAACACTGAACTAAAAGAGGATGGGAGAAAAACTCTAAAGGAAACAGGATAATACTTCACTAGAGGAAAAACTATCCATTCCTTTTAATAAAAAGATTTTTTGCTTGGCCTGACTGTGGCTTTGGGAGAAAGGTAAAGAATGTTCTCCCAATAAATTTAACTTGATGATTAAGTTGTTGTCTCGCACTTCATTCTGTAATGGGACAGGAATCCCTGAGTGATAAACGATGAATCATGGCTTTTTAGGAACTCCAGGGCTGTATACAGGCCTAAGGGCAGGATTGTTGAAACGGCTAATGTAGTGGTCTTCCTGCGATCAAAACTAAACTTAGCCCATGACCAACTCTACCTGTTCTTAAACCATCTAATCATACAGACAGACTTGTAATGCAGAGGTGATGTTTTCAGCTATTGTAATACTTGGTAGCTGTGGTGGTGCTGGGCTGACATGGAAATTGTAGCTGAGAGCTTTCTCGATACTGGAAGTACAGTGCTTATTGCCACAGCCTCAGCTTACTGCCTCCCATACAACAAAGTTGACCTCTCCAGCCTTTTGCCATCTCTCTACAAGGTATGGGAAAACCTTACCGTGATTATAGTGGAATTGTAATGGTCTCTACTGCATCATTTCCCTGCCCTTCTCCCTCCTTTTGCCTTCTCTGGTAGCTACTGTCACATGTAAATGATGTTCTGTGCTTTGCAATAATGTATATTTTGCATTCAGCCTACAAGACTAGGTAGAAAATAATAAATCTGTGAACAAGAAACTAAAACTACTGAATTAGTGCTACTCTACTAATACAGGCTGGTGGCAGCAGTCTTGTCTCTCCCACCTTCCCCGCCCTGCAAACTCTTTTAAAAATGAATCTGGACTAGTGTGCTATTTTTTTTTCTCCCCGTACAACTCTGTTGCAGTAGACTGTTGATAAAAACCAAGATCTTTACTAAACCAGATTGTGCCCTTTCGCCCATTCTTACCCTCAGCCAGGACCCTGTAATTGCGAGTGCTGTACAGATATTTATTAGAATTGGTGCCTCCCACAACAGCTTGCAACTCCCCTCAACCAATCAGTTTGGTTAATAAGTGGAATTTGTCTGTGCTCTCACCTGCTCCAAAAAGGCGTCTCTGTCTTGCAGTTCAAACTTCACTACTTCAATTGATGTAATTTCTTCTAGGCTTTTGTTGCCATGTACTTGGTAAAAATTAGTTTCTAAATCTGACAGTACTAAAAGGTGTGCTGGATTTCAGAGTGCTGCATCTAAGAGTCTTCATTCTCTTCTGGTATAATGTCTTCCTTGCAGCCTGAGGTTCAATGTCTCTTTCCTTTGCCACTTCTTCTCTAAAACATCTACTATCCATCTGCACAACCCCTAGCAATGAATGAGTGTGTGTCTTCTTTTTTCTTCCCCCTTTTTTTTTTTTTTTTTTTCCCTCCCCCAAACTGCTACCTTAGCTGATGTGCTTGTAGCAATTCCCTTGCCAAAACAAAGACTCGGGGGCAGCAAAACGCTTAGTTTCTCTGATGCCTACTGAAAAATTAAGAATGAGCGAGCAAAATACATCTCTTTAAAACATATGTTGCATAATAATACTAGTACATAACTTCATAAAGGTCTGGCAATTCTGCAGAAAGGAATCTGTCTCCTGTTCTCAAAGCAATGTAAGTGAGCAACAGTAAGTAAAGAAGCATTGCTAAATCTGTGGATGCTGAGGGCTATCACCTGGGATAACATGTTATATATAGTTTTGTGTGCTGCCTCTAGTTACAGCTGTATAACCTCAGTGAAGCTAGAAGTATGGGGAGAGAGGAGGCAGAACTTTAAAGATAAAGTTGTTTAAATTAATACAAATGAGGAAGGAAGCATTTAAGTGCTCTAACCTGCCCACCACTTGGAATGTGGTGGAGCAAAACTCTTCTAAAAGGGAATTTTCATGCTTATTTGATGTAATGGCCTAACTGAGCTGCTCTAAGTAAAGAGATGCTCTTCTCAATAACTGCAAGTCTCCTACTCAGTGCCTTTGTTCAGACTTGCCTGGTCACATGCAGAAGAAACAGATGTGACAGCAACTGCTGAATAATCACCCTGAGACAGTCATCTAAAATGGAGATGATTTAAGGATGGAGCTAGCTTGCTTTTGCTTTTTTTGCGGCCTGTCTGATTTCAGGGCTCATGCTGCTGGAGGCTGCTTGCCTTGCACAAAGGATGCATCTCTTTTCCCTACGTAATAGCTGTATATTCTCCAAGTAACTGCTCGCCTCTCCTGCTATAAGGCTGTGCACAAGCCTGCATATATGAAATAACCTGTCAAAAAGAGGTGATATGGTAAGTCACTGAAAGCAGAGCTCTTTGGACTTTCCTGCACCTATATGGGAAATCTAACCTGTCTTGTGATGCATGTAGGGCAGGTCTAGAATTACCAATCCAGTTAAAAAAAAAAAAAAAAAAAAAAAAAAGTACCTCATCTTAATCTGTTTTTGCTGGCCAGAGGTAGCTGCCAGTACTTCTTTCCACACACCTGCACCCCCAGCTGCTAGCATCTCTGCTATCTTCTGATACTACTTTCACAAACCCAGTGTGTCCCATGGTGCTACTTGGCACAGGAAAATGCCTGTGTCCCCGCAGCCAGGCAGGATGTTTCTTTTCTTTTACTTATTTTTCCCATCTCTTTACTTTGTATTGAAGCAGATGCTGAAGGACACCTGGTCTCTGAAGGGCAGCAGGAGTACAATTGAAAGTTGCCCTGCTGCAACACTGCTAGACCTGAATCTAGGCGATGGCTTTTCTTTGCCAGTTTGACCCGGACATACTGGAGGTCACAGCATCCTACCAGGGTTGTGCCTTGTCCGCTACAGAGAGCAATGCAGAAGATCATCCAGCTAGGGTGCTCTGGGCTGTTAGCACCCCCAAATGCTATTTAGTCCTGCCATACTGACTCCTTTCAGGGTCGTGAAAGTTAGTGGTTTTCTTCTCCAAGCCCAAAAGTTTTTTGTTCCCCTAAGTCATCTGAGCAGTGTAAACTCAAGTTACCATACCATTGCCATGCTAATAGTTCCATGCATTACATTTTTAGGTATTTGAGAAGTCTCATAAATCCCTGCTAAAGGGAATTATATTTAGAAAGTATCTTGTAACATACTTGACGGCTGGTCACTTACCTTGTCTCTGCAGCTTTGAAAGACTTCCAGCCTTCTTGCGTGAGCATGAATTTGGCATATTGTGTTCTGATCTCTATATAAACAAGGCCAATATCAATGCTGGTGGTTCAACTATAAAGTGACTTCTAGGGCTGTTATACAGCTCTCTTTTTTCCCCAGACACTGGTGTTCTAAAATAATATGTCCCTGTTTTTTCCTTTTTAGTCTTTAGCTATTGTGTTATCAAGAGCAGTGTGCCAACAGATCTGAGTGAAACTGGGTAATGGAGGTCCGCCTTCCCGAAAAATGCCATTGTTGGAGAAGAAGTTTATATATACGAATTTCTAGGAGAATCTTAGTGCTGTGAATTACACTGTGGGCAAGTCAAGCGATAAAGGGGAGCTTGGCACATGACACCCTATCCAGTACTGTAATCAACAGTATTGAAGTCTGTGGACACATGGCTGATAATTTGAATACCAGTTTGTAGTGGCAACTGCTATCCCCATCTGTTTTCATGTGGCTCTGAATGACTTCATTTGATACTTATGTTCACTGTTTCCTTGTACGCGTTGGAATGCAGCCCACTTCAGAAAACATGTAATTCAAATAACTTTCCCCAGGAAAGTGGGATATTTTGAATGCATTCTTCTTTTCTTTTTTTTTTTTCCCCCCCCTTCATATCCCTTATAGCCAGTCAGTTATACAGAACCTGCATAATACCAGAAAGAACTGTAGAGCAGAGAAGTCTTTGGTCTCTTCCTTATAAATATGGTGGAATTGCACTTCACCACCAGTTTCTGAAGTTGTAATGAGAGTAGAGGGAAGTGTAGGGAAGATGAAGCTTTGAGAGTATTTACCAGACACATGGAAAATGTAGAGTGGAGCTCTGCCTAGCCCTTTTTTGCTTCCAGGATTCTCTTGCCTGTAGATTTTTAGGAACAAAAAAATTGGTTGTTGTGAGTTGTCCAAGTAAGTTTGGCCATTTCTGCTCCAAGATAGCTGTGATGTGGAGGTGACTTCTACTTTAAGAATCTCATATGTCCAGTAGTATGTATATAAGCCAGGCACTAGTGTGGTCCAGTCATGAGTCACCCTCCTCCTGCTGCAAAGGAGCACAGATGAAACTGATTTCTTTCTAGAGCAATGCTGTTCACTTTTTCCAGCCTGGAAACTTAAGATTGACAATTCAGAGCTAAATATAACCTGGCTGGCTACAGGGAGTGACTCAGATGCAACAAGCAAGCCTGCCCTATCACCACTTCCAAAAAGTCCTGTTGGCTTTTCAGCATGAGTAGCAGAAGCAGGTGGAAAAACTAGTCTGAATTTTAATCTCATTCCATCTAGTCGTGCTGTCTCCTGTTGGCACAACTGAATTAAAGAATTGAGAGCCAGTCTCTGCTCTGAAATAATTCTTGGGGGTTCTTCCTTCTCTAGGAAAATGCTCTCTGGCACTGCAGGTAGAGTGTTGGCATACCAGTCCAGCAATAGATTTCTTCTGCCTGTGCCGGATATGAAGCACAGACCACAAACCATAGCATCCTCCTCAGCAGTGGGGTGGAGTGGTGAGTCATTGTGTCTGTTAGCTTTGGAACAGTAAGACTGACTGCAAAGGCTTCAAGAGAAAATCTTGACTACGTCTGGCTTTATCAGGGCAGTGTTACGCTGTTTTATGCTGCTGTTGTAGTTGTAAAAGCTCAGAGCCCTCAGCTGCTGTGTAATTAGATCAGTGCATGTACAAGCAAGTAAATCAGAATGCACATGAAATCACATAACTTATTACTATATAAGTGAAGTGTAATAGAGCCTGGACTTTGTGCGAGTATGGAAACAAGCTAAGCAAAGTCATTGCTGAAAGCTTGACTCTAAACAAGCTCTAAATACTTGGGAAAGTGGTTTGAGCAGGTGATGTTCTTGTCCTGGTCCAAAAAAGGGGCTTGCTGTTTATAGTCCAAAGCTGATCGACTCTGACTTGGTTTGCTTGGTAACGCCAATAACAATAATAGAACACAAACCTCAGCAGTGACCCTCTTGCGAGGCCTGGCTTGTCTTCCTGCAAGACCTTTATGCCGTACTCCAGTTCCTTCTGACTCTCAGGCCTGCTTGCTGGGGACTGGGCTTCCATCTGTTGTGCTGGTGTTGGTGCATGTGTTGGCGGTAAGCTCCTTCTGCAGGTTCACAAAATTATTTTGTTTGGGTGTAAACCAATAAGAAGGTTTATTCAGAAATAAGAAATAGCGAAGTAACTTCCTTTACTCAACATTCCCCTACCTTTCCCATTTTGCAAACCTAGACAAGATAACATGAAAAGCTAGTTCATCTGAACTAGGCTTGGCTGAGCCTGGTTTTGGTCATGTGTAGGGAAAAGATCAGTCCCTTGGGCAACTGATTGTTGGCTCCACCTGCTCTTGGGATTTGCTAACTCTGGGTCTGGTACCAAATGAATGCATTGATTGCACAGGTAGGAGGGGTCCTGGTGGTAAGTGCTTCTATTGATGAGGTGCTACAGAAACTCATTATCCTGAGCTATGCTCAGGAAGAGAACATAAAGACAAAGATTATCTATATTCACTAAGGGTTGCTTGTTCAGTTGCACTTGTTGCTTTATTTAGCTTCTACCTAAAAATCAGAAGTTGATAAAGATCTTGACAGCAGCAGCTGCCTTCTTAATGCCTTACCTCCCTAGTAAACAAATGACCAGGGAGCTAGATGTTTGCTATATGGACACAAGTCATGAAGGCTCTGAAATGGGACACTTTTTTTTTTTTTTTTTTTTCCTCCCCCCCGCTTCTTCTCTCCAGGTTTCTGAGTCCCCTGAATATGCTTATTGGTGGTACTGTGGTGGTGCTGGTGTTCATGGGGTTTGTGTGGGTATCACACAACAAGGATATACTCCGCAGGCTGAAGAAGCAGTATCCAACCACATTTGTAGTGGTCATCATGCTGTCTAGCTACTTCCTGATCTCCTATCTGGGAGATGTCATGGTGTTCATGTTTGGGATCACGCTTCCTCTCCTCTGTAAGTAGTTTTCCTCTTCTCTGGGGGGCTAGTGGCGTGTGACTTGAGCTTTCTCAAATAAGTCTGCAGAGTCTAAATTGGCTGTTGTCTTTACTATGTCTAGTTAAATGATCCCAAAACACAATTGCAGGGGAGGGGACACAAAACAGCACAAGCCATCTTCACTGTTGTTATTAAGTGGGTACCTGCGGTTAACTTAAGCGGTCAGTGAGACTTCATCTTCTTCCAGTGATGTCACAGCATTGGAGTGTGTCTTAAGATGAACGCTGCAAGAACTATGCATTCCTTGGGCATTAACAATTAATAAGTGTGTTTCTGCCATGCAGTGATGTTCGTCCATGCTTCTCTGAGGCTCCGGAATATAAAGAACAAGCTGGAGAACAAGATGGAAGGAATAGGCTTGAAGAAGACCCCAATGGGCATCATACTGGATGCTCTAGAACAGCAAGAGGATAGTATCAACAAACTGGCTGACTACATATCTAAAGTGAAGGAGTAAGCAGCTGCAACATGGCGTTTTTACCTGTTGCAGGAGTGTAGTTGCTATTTACTATTGTTCAAGCTTGCTTTCAGTTTGTGTACAAAACAGGAAATGCACGTGGTACAGATTAATAGTTGCAGGATACAGGTATTCCAGGGTCTTCAGGGCTCCTCTAAGAACATAAGAGCAGCAACTTTTTTCTATTGTATAGCAAAATCTACTGGTGTTTACACAAATACATACTAACTTAAATGTGTTTGCTTGTCTCTTCTTTTGGGAGGTGGAGGAGGAAGAGATGGAAACCTATGGAATGCAAACTATCTTGTAGCAAACTTGTCTATTAAAAGTAACACCCCTTTCATCTCAGTTCTACAAGATGGCAGTTTAGCCAGTTTATGCTGAGTAGCCCCTTCAGGCTGGCAATATTCAAGGTGAGCTGGAACGTATCAAAAGTAGGTATCTCTGGCATCCTCCAAATCCCTCACTTGAGTGGTCTGTATTGGGACCACGTTGCTAGCTTAACTGGCAAGCAGTAAAACTGTGCAGTACTTGTAATGAATATGGGTTCCTGTCCTCACCTCACATTCCTCCTTTAGCAGCTGGGAAACAGTCTAAATAGATCTAAGCATGAAGACTATATATGGCACTGTGCCTCTGTCAGTTCCAGTGAAATGCACCTTTGGTCTCTCCAAACTCTTGATCTATAGAAACTGCTCCTCTCTGCAGGAGAGGCAAAATTCCTTGCATATCAGCTAAGCTATGGCCGAGCATGGGAGAAAAGAAAGTTTTCAGATACATTGGATGAGCTAGGATTCTACCCTATTGATGTTTTTTAAATACTGCTACTTTAGGACTTACCTTGTTCTCCTTTAGTTTGTATAGGCTGTTTTGTAGATGGAGGTGTATGTGTGTTCTCAAGCGTGGGTCATTTTTTTCTTTCTTCTTAACCAGAATGCAAAGTTATAAGTAAAACATGTGTCTCACTGACTCTGTATTTCTGACACTCTTCAAAGGAATAAACTAGATTTCAGGTTTACAAGTAAAAGCAATAAATGTCAAGATGCAGTTTTTGAAAACCCATTCCAAATTCATGAAGATATTTGCCTGTAACAACTCCTGAAAGTGGTGTGGGGGATTCTTTTATATATATATATTTTAACTTAACTGCCAGCTCTGATGGAATTATCTTGATAACAAGAGCTTACCAACAACAGGGGGGGAAAAAAGTTGTCCAGGTGACACTCCATTTCAGATATTCTTGCATTTCGCTTTTCTAATGAAGTAATTAATTTAACAAAAAAGCAAGGATCCTTAAAGTTGAAGCTTTTATGTAACTTACCATGCTGTTTTCATAGTGAACTGTGTAGAAATCTGAACATGTCATTCCATTTAAGTGTTAAAGTGATCAGTATTTATTGAAAATGTCTGTATATTCCAGCTGAAGAGTCAATGGCTTGTTCCTCACTTGTAGCGCATGGTCTTTGTTTTTTGAAAACTGTTTCCACGCTTAAAGAACGTAGTGGCCTATGACTTCATTACTGTAGAATTTAAAATACTGAACAGTTATGAAGAAAAATAAACTCTAATGGTCATTACTGAGTGCATTTATTCAGGCTGGGAAAAGTGGTTGGAGACTTGATCTTGTCTGTTTCTATAGTTGGTGGAACCCCGTAGAGCGGGGGTGGGAGATCTGCTGTCACCCTGCAGATCCTGCCGCAAGCCCGTGCTTGTGATGAAGCTGCTGTTTTTGAATGCTCTGTGTCTGTATTAACTTTGTTGAGGCACGAGGGACCTCTGAGCTGCAGAAATGTTATGGCCTTGCTCTTGCACCCTTACAAAGGCTTCTCTGCAGAGGTGGAGTAGTGCTTAAGGCCTTTGTTCATGCTGTTTCAGTATCTTATATAACTCTACTTTACTTAACTGGGATTTTCCATTTCTTTTAATTACCTGAGAGGGATTTCGGCTCCTAGGATTACTGGGAGCTGTACCTTGAGCAGTACCAGGAAGCCAGCTCTGCTGCGGTCAAACTAATGGTGTGATCTCTGTATCTGGCTGCCTCCCTCCTCCTGTGATCACTGAAGAGGCTGCTCAGTGGGAGAACACGGATCAGAGCAGGGCTTCACAGGTCCTGCTGTATATATCCTGGTAATACGTGTCAGCTGCTGCAGCACTGCTGCTTTGGCTGCTTCTGGGTATAGCAGTAATTTGTGCTTGGCAGCTTGAGTTGGAGGTTGTAAAGCACTATATTATATTTTCCTTTGTACTTCCCTGTCTTAGCTTGGCCTTGAAGCCAGTATGGAGAGCAGCGTGCTCTAATAGCTTCCTGGGGGAGTTGCTTTTTGCACTTGTCATTTGCTGCTGTGCTCCATGTGAGAGCTTGGTTAGAAGTACCAAGTTCCTTCCCTTTCCTACTTTATCCTTTACCAAAAGAGAGGGCTGTATGAAATGGGTACAATGAAAATGTTACTTCCTTTTTTATGTCTCTGCCATGCAGAAATGGCTCTCCTCTTCCCCCTTACATGATACTTAAAAACTACTTGCTACGTCTTAGGCAATACATCAACCACATTTCCCAAGTCTGCGGCATTACAGCTGCAGACAGAAGCAGAGGTGAGAAGGAGCTTTACGAGTCTGGAAGACAGAGCTTTGAAAGAGACCGGATGATAGATACGGGAAGGACAAGTATAAATGAAAACTTGAACTAATGATAGCAGAGACTACCTTGGAATCAAAGAGGTCCTGGACATTGCTGATACTACAGGACTATTATAATAAATGTGGGAAAGGGGAGCGAGGTGGGACTGGGATTTAGCTGCCAGGGGACTGTGGCCATGGGTGTTACAGGCAGGAGCAAGGAGAAACTCACCTCAAGGAACTCCTGCCAGGAGCTGCAAAACTGTGCCTTTTGAGCAAGTCTGTCAGCCACAGGAAGGCAGGGGAGCTGCATGTTAGTAAAGGGAAAGGCTTTCTTCTTTCCCTATGCCTTATAACTTTAAAAACCAAACAAAAAAAACCAAAACAACTGGTCTCTTGTGGATGTGTTCCACAAGAATGTGACTTACCTGAAGCAGCTTTACAAAAAAGGCTTGCAGCAAAAAAACTGCTGTGATTAAAAAAGGGGAGGAGAAAAAATTTCACAAAAATACTAAGGAAAAACGAAGTTGAGTATATGCAGGTTTAACCCCATCATATCCAGCCCTGCTAGGGGGTGAGACGTGCTATTCACACCCCCTACTAGGAGGAACGATGAGTTTCTTAAACCGCTGGCAAGGAGAGGGTTAAGGTTCATCCTCCTGCCACAAGAATAGTGTGGAGAGAGACCTGAAATGGCATTTTGGTGCGCTCCAAGGTGGCTGTAATTAAGGAATACATCATGGACAGAGGTGAATCATCGGTAATGAAGGTTACAGCTCTCAAAACAAAGCATGGCATCACCTTTTATATGCTGATCAGGTGCAAAACCAACTAGATCATGTTCTGAAATAGAGGTAGCTTGAAACCACCAAGCCGAGGTGTTCCACGTACCAGAGCAGTTGTTCTGTTCTGTGAGCGTCTCGTTAGCCATGGAAGTGCTGCACACATCTTACAGAGAGCACTTTATTTAATTTGTTTCCTTAGCCTAAAAAATGAAGCTGTATACATGGAAACCCAGATACATTTCTCATGGACAAGAGAATAATAAAGGAGCGTGTGTGTGAAAAGAAGGATAAGATAGAGCACAGCATGTTCCTGCAGAATCTGGCAGCAGAAGGACAACATGGAAGCAAAATAGTTTGCTGACAAACTAGAAAGGCAAGGTTGTTGTTGCCTCTGAGAAAATACTCCCACAACAAACTGGAGTCTCAAATCCGCTTGGCAGACAGATGGCACCAGGATTGTTTGATACCTGATGGAAACGCTTAGCACTGACTTTTCCCATGCCAGCCGTTTTCACCACACTTATAAAAGTGTGTATCGCAAGCTTTGTTCCCAAAGAGTCATGTATACCACCTGGGTTCTGCAGAAAACATCTGCTGAAACAGTTGTAAGCAAAACTTGAATAGTTTTTAATTCCAAATTGTTTCTTCGGGTCAGCCTGGTCTCTCACTCCAGCTGCTTTGGCAATGGCACCTGGACAAGGACAGTAAGTATTAGGAGGAAGAAATTTCTCAGTCTTATTTCCCAAACCCCTTTAGTTTAACAGAAACCTTCAGAAACTGTAAAAAGATCAAAAATACAACAGCTAGGAGCTCCAAGGAGCTCTGGTTGAGAATTTATTTTGTTTGTAATTCCCCAATTACTTGCTCTTTGCAATGCTTAACGCCCAGTAAATAAATTTGCAAGCAATGAGTCCCACCATGGAGCGAACAAACGCCCAGCTCTGCTCAAGCAGTAAAACCCCAATTTAGAGAGGAAGCTAGGGATATTGAGGCAAATGAGTTACCAAGATCACGCAGGCAGGTGAGAAAAACACCCTAAGGCCCCAAATCCAAACCATGTGGCCCCTATAACAGAGGACCAAAAAAAAAAAAAACAAACCCAAAAAATCCACCAAACAGAAAGAAACCCCCAAACCCCAACACGTGTGTCCATTGCTTCATCTTTCCATGGGCTGGGATAGCAGTTATCTGCCCCATTTAGGATGGACCATGAATTGAACCCTCCGCCCCAAACTCCACAGCCCTCATTTGTAAAAACTTCCCGAGGATTTTGGGAGGAATGGCTGGGGTTCACTATTGCTTCCTGGCACCCAGCAGCACCCCGGTTTCATAATTATTGCTGCGCAAAATAAGGGCTGTGGCCGGCAGAGGACCGGCACCGTCATCCTCCATCTTTCTGAGAGGAGAGGAGGCAGCGGCAGAGCAACCTGCCGTCACAAGCACCGTCTTGGCACATAGAGATAAACCATGACCTTTACAAGAGCAGGTCTTGTCGTCTTAGACGTGGCACTGAAACGCAAAACCTCGACTGGCCTAGGAAGGCCAGAAATGCCCTGAGGAGAGGCCCTGGCTGCAGCCAAGTCAGACTGGCCAGCAGAAACCCACAACCCCAAAACTTGGTTTGGGGACACAATGGTCACATTAAACCTGGACCAGGGTCAGAGGTCACTGCAGGATCTGCCCCTGCCAAAATTTCAGGACAAACTACTCCCTCTGGAATTACTGAAGGATAATTATTTCTGTGTAGGTATCGATGAAAGCAAGATGTGGCCCCTATATTAAAATGTAAACATTAAACAAAATATTAATTACAAAATACTACTAGACCATTTTTAATTGCAATGGATTTTCTGTCCTCTTCCTCTAGCCTTAGCAACACAAACAGATGCATCAACATCGCTAGCTACAAATAGATCAGTCACCTTTTAGTATTTCTTGAATAACGGTGCAATGCAAGGAAATAAAACATTTCAGGAAAGCAAAAGGTTAAATCTGGTGGCCAGCATTTTTGAATGGCCCATGAATTTGGCACCCGAGTAAGAGCATCACCAGGAGGCAGTTATCACAGTTTGGGACTTGGATTCTCAAAGCCATGATGATGTCGAGCTCACATTTGCGCTTGAGTTGCAACCACTGAGCACTTTCAATGGCAGAGATTTACTTGAAAACGAATATAAAAAAATCCTGTGGTATCACTGCTTTCTTCCTATAACCTTGCTCCATCTTCACTGCTAGTGGATCTAATTTCTTTTTTCCTATTAGCACTAGAATTTTGCAGTTGATTTAAATAGGGGCAAACAAAATCGAGCGGCAGAGGGTCACTAAAATAAATACTCTCCTTGTTACCAGGTGAGGCCAGCAGGAGCAAGTCTGCAGGCTGTGCATCTAGGCTAGATTTCAGTGGGGTCATATCTGTGTGCCCCAGGTGAATTTGGCCCCGATCCTCCCTGCTTTTTATCAGCTTATTGACATTTTTTTAAACCTGATGATAGTAAAAAAAAAAAAACCAAACCCAACTCAATTTGTATCTTTTGCCACCAAACAGTATTTTAGAGGACCAACTATTTTATCTGAAATGTTTTTAGGCAACTGTAAAAATGCGTTCACATGTTCAGGCAGCCGAGAAAAAGCATCTTTTACTCATCCTGTCGTTAGAATTCAAAATGTAAGGCTCAAGCGCATGGAAAAATATTGTAGCAAGGGTTTTGCAGTATCACTGTTACAGAAAGTAACTCTACAGAAAGAAAATAACTCTTAAAAAAATATATTAAATTCCCCCTCGTGCTAAAGCTTTTAATTTCGTTTAAACCAGACCAACCGAAGGCGGTTCTGGACCACGACCCTTCTCGCTTCCCGCAGCCTTGGCCCGGCGGGCGTGCGGCAGCGCCGAAGGAGCGCGGTTACGCGCCCCGGCCAGCCCGGGGGTCTGGGCACCCACCGCAGGGGCAGGGGAGTCTGGCCAGTGCGTTACTGGAAACCCAGTTCCCGCCTCCGTGCGGTTTCTTAAGTGACCTTGGGTAAGTTACGTTGCTGCCAGTGTTTCGGTTCAGCCTTTATCGAGTGGGGCAAGCGATGGTGCTTTCCCGGGGAAAGCGAGAGCTAAAGAAAAACACAGCTACTGAAAAGTACAAAACACGGTTAAAAAAAAAAACAACGCGTGGTTTTTACGGGGGACTGAGGACAGACTAATGCGAAAAATAATACCTGTCGCTCTCCTGAAGCAAACATAATAGCCTTTGCCTATCGTAACTAACACGCCATTCCTAGTTACGCTAACGCTGAGTTTCTGCGATTTTGTTCGACTCCCGAGTGAATTCGCTTTCTTTTAGCTTTACGGACGCAGACAGGGATGCGCGAGGCTGCACCCTCGAGGGTCGCTGCCGCTTCTCTGCGCGAGCCGGCTGCTTCGCGCGCCCCGCCGAACGGCCGACGTTTCAGGCGACGGCACCGGGGCGCTGGGCGAACGCGATTCCCTCCCCTCCCGGCCACCGCTACGCACTTACCGGTTTCAGGTAAGCGACATTACTCTGACGAATGTCGTTTAGTAGCTGATCTCTGGGGGTTATTTCGACGAGAGGCGGCGGCCTTCTCCTGGGAACCGGTTTAAGCGTTTTGATGACGTCTCTGAGGTTGGTTTTCTCGGGGGGTTCCACGTACTCCGGCACGGCGGGTTTGCGCTGAGTCTTCTTCAGCTTCACCACTCTGAAGCTGACGGGCTTCTCTCTGCGCGGCTGCTCGGGGGCCGGCTGCCTCGTGCTCTCCTGCCTTTTGCTCAGAGACACGGCCGCGGGGACGGGTGGTTTCGGGGCTTGCGGAGGTTCGTGCATCCTCGGCTGGGGCAGCGGTCCCCCCAACATTTCCCACATCCCGGGAGGCAACCCAAGTCCGTTTTCCAGCATCGCTATCAACTCCCTCTGCTCTTTCATTTGCTGCTGCCTCTGCTCCTCTTGCCTCTTTTGCCTCTGCTTGTCCAGGTTTCTGCTGAGCAGGTTGGTCACCACCATCCTGGGCCCCGGCAGCTCGAAGTGATACCCCATTTTAAGGAGGGTGGGGTTGGCTTTCAGCAGCCTGGCGATCTCCATTTCTGCCTGGTGGCCCAGCATGCTCCGCTGGTTGTGGAAGCGCAGCTCCGTCAGCGTCTCATTGTACTGCAGGCACCTCATGATGGCAACGATCCCTTTCCCAGAGATGAAATTGGAATCGATGTTCAACGTGGTGATGCTCCTGTTCTCCCGCAGCATGTTGGCCAGGGCGAACGCCACGTTGTCGTCGGCCCCCACGTTGGCCAAGCTGAACGTTTTTACGTTCTTGTTCTTTTTCATGGCATTGACAAAGTCTATCAGCATTTCTTTGGGGATGTTTTCTATGTTGTTCAGGTTGAGCTCTTTCACGTCTGGGTTGTTTTTTCGGACTTTCTCCAAACTCTCTTCTAAATTGGTTTGATTTCCTGAAGGCCTGGCACTTAGCTTCATGAAGCTGGTATCCAGTGCTAACTTTTTGGGGATGTTTAATTTTGATATTTTCTTTTCATTTTCGTTTGGCTTTTCTGTGGTTTCTCCTGATTCTGTACCTGGTTTCTTACTTGTCTGATCACTGTGACGGTTCTCGTTGGTATAAGTCTCCTTTTTTTCCAATTCAGTCTCATCTTCCCCTTCATCCTCTTCCTCCTCCTCTTCATCATCTTCCTCTTCCTCCTCTGCTTCTTCTTTCTCATCCTCCTTCTCCTCTCTCTCCTTATGGCTTCCATCTTTCTTTGTCTCCCCAAATTGCGTTCCTGAGTTGGACAAGTGCTCATTTTTGTAATGTCTCTCTTTTCCCTCTGCTCCTGGCACCCTCCCGCCGGCTGCCTGGCCGCTGCCGCCGGCCTTTCCTTCCGTCTCCTCCGCAGTGCTTCTCTGAGGAAGACAAAACCTCACAGCTGCAATAATTGAATGTGGCTTTTTTACATTAACTTTCTGCTCAAATAAACATGTAGCGGCTGGATTTAGATACCTCTATGCCCATACATTATAGAATAATCCTTAAAAGTGTCATTGCCTGTAAGTCAGGGCTGTGCTGGCTTGCTTGGGAACCAGGAACGGTTGCTCTTAAAGTGCCTGCAAACCAGTTTCTCATCTTTGCCTATTAAATCGAATCCTGACAATTAAATTCTGTATGTATTTAATGCTATGTTAAGGTGGTCTTTGAACCCTTCTGGGGGTTAAGAGTCTCTGATCCAAAGTCTCTTTCTGGATTTTGTGTAATTTTGATTGTTTCCTTGACAAGAGAGAAAGTTTATGTCTTATGCCGCAAACCGTTGGAAATCAGTATTAACCACTGACTGTTTGCTCAGCCCAAGGAGGAGTGAAGAGGGCACGTCGTAAGTAACAACAGCGGAGTCATCCAGCACATGAGACAACAAAGCTGCCTGCTCTGGTACCTGCCAGAGCATCACAGCTAAGGAAGCACGTCGCTGAAGATAAAGCAAAATCTCAGTTTTATTTTGAGTCCAGAGATAGGAAACTGGACTCTGCGCACAGCTGTTGCAAGGCAGTGGGGCTTCTAGGATCAAAATAAAACTAGTTGCAAACTTCCACCATCTCCAGAGACCCTCCTCGCTGAGATTTTTTTTTCAAGCATCTTTTTGCAAGTAGATCCTCCATCACTGAGGAATGCTAATAAAGCCCTAATAAAGGTCAAGATATTTTCCTAAAAGACTGGCACTAGTTCAGGCAGGGCAGAGTCATGGCTTGTGCTTCACCAAAAGCCAGACAAAACGGCCACAGTCACTTCTGCCCTCAGGGCTGTGGTAGTAGATGGGTTTAGTATGGGGATCCCTTGACCAGTTGTGGATGCAGCAGGCAGCTCTATACTCAAATTCCAGATTTAACCTCAGAAGCGTTAAAAAAAAATTGTTTCTTTGAGGGTAAGAGTGTTGCAGGAGGGAAAAAACCCACAGATTTCCCTCTACTCTCCACAGGCAGCCCATGAAACCTGCCCTGGGAAGGCCCTGATGGACTGTGCGGTTGTGTATTAGCAAAACCACTAGTGTTTAAAAAAAACATTAAAAATCAGTTACTTAAAATTCACTTAGGTTCAGGTATGGATATGTTTCATCTGGCCAAGTTTACATTCTATCAACTTAAGTGTAGCCCTCATCCTGAAAAACACCTAAGTATGACCTTAGTGTTATTTCAAAGTCATAGCGATAGTAGAATAAATTTAAGTACTGTATTGAAGAGAGTTGGACTAGTTCGTGGAGTTTGCATGCTTGGTCGTTAGTAACTGTTTCACATCGTTAAAATACAGTGTTTTGGGGTTTTGTCAGGTATGACATTAAATTCTGTCAATTAGTTTAATACACATGATTAATGTACGGAAAAGCAACATGGTGTTGCTCCATACGCAAAGTCAAACAGATTTGAATTACATCCTCCAAACTGATTTTATGACAATTTCTCAGTGATTTGCTTTACTGAAACAAAATGATGACATTCTTATATTAAAAAGCTTAAGTAAATATTTAGGAAAAACAATTAAAAAATTACTAATCCTGACATCAGTCCAAGCTGGATCCTGACATTGCTGAGGCTTTTAGGATGAATTTAAATTTGTTTGTACCGTACCTCAGGTAAGGGACAGAAGCAGAGACAGGTTAAGGTGTTAAAGCTATAAAACAGATCCCACAGCAGATGCATAATAAATATTTGTGATTTGTTGCTTGTTACCTCAGAGGGCAAGAGGGTGACGGGAACTCTCTCGTCCTCGAGCATGCGTCTGGATGCCTTCTGCCAGTACAGGTAGTCAACCAGGGACCTGTGGTCGAAGCTCCCCGTGGGAGGTTTCTCCGTCTGGTCCCTCTGTATCATCCCAGTTGGGACTTCGGGGTCTGGGGCCATGACTTCCATCTCACACTGCAGCTCCTTTAGCTCCTCGGGGGACAGATTTGCCAGGATTTCATCTTCATCGATGTCCTCAGGACACACTTCTTCATCAGCGTTTTGGTTGAGTTCAGACATGTTTGTTCTTCTCTCCTTCCTCTATTATGTTTTAAACCTAAAGAGAAAGATAAATTTTAAAAGATGTTTTGGTGTTTTTTTTTTCCCCCTCACTAGTAGTAGTTCATTCGGTTAAATCCACAACTTCACGTTTTGGTCATGAGCTGTGGCAGCTCTCGGTCTCAGTGCGGGAGACAGACCGTGCAGCTAAGTCTATATTAAGCTGCACTTGGCTGGATAAAGAGAATTTATGGCGATGCTGCCATGCTCCATTTTCAGCAACCTGTCAGCTGCACAAACCCTTCTGACATTTCAGTGCAGCTGGTGCGTCCCCCATTGAGTAAGGCAGGAGACGGCCATTTTCTAGAGGACTCCTGGGGCACTACGCCTTTCAGTGCTTCACCCCATGCCTGAATCGCCATAGGCGGGTGGAGCGACGTTAACGGTACCTGCGAGGCGTGCCGGTGAAATTCTGCACCGTGGGAAGAACCAGCAGCAGGTCTCTGTATCCGTAATGTCTCGGATATCTCAAAAGGGCTGGGGACTGCAGGCTCTTCACCGCCTTTAGCCACGTCTAAACCCTGACTGAATATTGCGGGTGGTTTTGGCGTGAGCGCAGCCATCGTGCAATCGATGAGCTCTCCCAAATGCCAGATCCTAGTTAAGGTAAAATCCTCCAAGATGGAAAAAGGCAGGTGAACAGCTGGTACAACACACACCTTGTGCTTGGGGACAGGGGTTCCATGGGGCGACGGGCACCAGCCCTTGGAACGTTCCCATAGGGAGCATTTCCCCATAGCATTTCCCACAGCACACCCATGTCCTGCTCCTGTCCAGTCTGCCCAGCGGCAATGCCAGTGCCCAATTTCTTGACTGGCCTGTCTCTATCGTGAATGTTATTTGTACTGTCAACAGATCTTGGCTGACAGTTCATGTCAGGTTCATCCTTTTCCTACTTTTTACCATTTTTTACAGAATTAATAAGCAACTACAAAGATCTACTTTGCTAATATTCGTAGAACTGATCTAAGTATCGAAGATTACCTGAAATCCTTTTTTTCATTAAGTGTCCACTCCAGCTAAGAAGTACCTCCTTCTTTGTTCAGAATATTTTACAGGCTTCTAAATTTACATGGTAAACCAGAAAGCCATATCTCCAACACCACTGTGCTCGTGGCTGCTTTGTAAAAGCAGAGTAGCGTGCGTGGGTAATTTTACCACTACAGTGCAATTTCAGTACGCCGCAGTTTGGACTGTTCATTGGATTAGGAAGATTTCCTCTCATAATTTCAAATATTCTTTGCAGGGGGTATCAAATCAAATCCTCACCTCGCAACTGCGAATGCGTCTTTCATAGGAAAGAAACCACAGACCAGAGGCTGTGAAACCAAACCCCACCAACTTTTAAGCCATATTTCTCGCTACATCTCAACCACGCTCTGCTGGAGTCTGCCAGCATCAAAATAGTCTCTGCATGACGATAGTCTCTCTTTGCTGTGTTTTGTAACAAGAAACATGGTGTTCAAAGCCCTGTTAACCTCTGTTAAAAAGCCATTATCCAAAGGTCCTCATTTAATTAATGCTGCTACACAGCTGGGAAGAGGGCAAAAATTTAAGAACGAAATAAGCGGTAAAGGAAAAAATAACAAAAACCCAAGCCAAGAACGTAATGGCTCCGTTTGCCCCTTTGGTATTTCAGGGGACATCCTTATTTTATATTATGCAGTAGCAAGCACAACAGCAGACCCACACATCAATCTATCTGGTCTAGCAGTTTTAACCCCCAGCAATTGCTGTCCATAATAGAGTCCATAAATGGTTTCCTGATGTTATCAAATAAATCAATGCTCTTCAGTAGCTGGTATGTTATTCTCCCAAACGATGCTGTTTGGGTCACAGAAGCTGTCTATTCAGTGGTTACTTATCGCTTGCTAATTTCTTGACTGTAAATAAAGCCCCTGGCCACCTTCTTGTATTTCCATGATCTTCAGCCAGGCCATCTTGGGCCATGGTCTTGTCAGATCTACTAAGTTAAGTAGGGTCAATCCCATGAAGACCTCTCGAGAAGGAAAGCAGGGATACTGAGAACACTATCAGGTATTTGAAAAGCAAGTTTTCTTCTAAATAGAAATATATCACTTGATACCTCCATTAGGAAACACTATACTTCTGGGAGCGATGCCTTCTCCGTCAGATGCAGAGCGAAGGCCTGCCCGGTGACACCTCTCCCGGTGACACAGGTGCTAATCCCACAGATTTCCAAGGTGGGTATCGCATTTTGCCTACTTTAGGTCTCCTCCATAAATTATCTCGAGTACAGGATTCGCTTCCTTCTCTAACATTTTGCTTAGTGGTTTGGTGTGCTGGAAACGGCACGTTAAGGCAACAAACAAACCCTCCAGGCTGGGGACACGCTCACGGCCAAATCTAGAAGTCTTTCCAAGGCAAAACTCCCATCTTCTTCCCAATTATGTTTGTGGGTATTCCCCTCGGAGATTTCCAAAATGATCACTCATTCCTCAGCCTTCATCAAGACAGGAAAGCCACTTCCATCGGTGGCACTTACTATTTTCACGCCAATTTGACACTTGCTCAGGAATCCCCAGGCTAATAAGCTGCTGCCTGAGGTGCTCTGTTACCAAACGGCAGAGAGCTGTGCCAGCAGCTACGCACAAAGCTTAAGCAGAAGACAAGAGGTACCTGCAGCGATCGCAAAGCCATCCCTACGGGTAGCAGCTCAAAATTCATGCTAAGGAGGTACCTAACAAGTGTTAAATAAAAGCACTTTAGGAGTAAAATGATAGAAGAAAAGGTCTGCCCTTGGTAATGAACAAGTCATACTTGCTGCTTCTAAGGCAGGTACTCGCGTACGGATGAACTTTTGCATGAAACCCAGCAGGCTCTCGTGCAGGATTGTTTCACTTCATTGGTTTTTCTCATTCATGCATTTTCTTCAAAACTTCCAACTTATCTCTCTTGAAAGCAAAAGAGTTGACAAGTTTTTAACTCAAATATCAAGAGAGGCCAACCCCCGTGTCACCATTTGATGCGAAGCAGGCCATCAAACCATGCTTCAAGTGCCTAAAACGTGTTCTATTTTTAAGGTAATTGATGGGACACATGCTGATGCCAAATGCTTGAGAGCAATTTCTATAGTGTTGGCTTTCATTTTTTTGCTTATAAAACCCACACATTTATTTCCCTTTATTACCAATCCATGGCATTTCCAAATGCCAAGGCATTAACTGGAATGAGTCGGAGAATGTGCCTGTGTAACATAACCTTGCATCACTTTTAAGAAACTCGTAAGCTTGATGGAGCAGTCTAAAATTGACAAACAGTAGCATACACCAAGAATGTCCAGCAATGCAATGTAACGCAATATGGGGATTATAAAGGGTCAGATGATGGGATCTTAACAATAACAACCACTAAGTAACGAGAGCAATCGTAGAGAGACACCCTGTGGGAAAAACACCAGGGATCATCTTGGGAAAAAAACCCCACCACCACACCTCCAAACTGTTACAGATATAAATATATCAGATTAAGTCTGTTGCTTAAATAGAGTAAGGACATCTGACTTTTGAAGTATTTGCCCAAGTCGCTTGACAGGGAGCTGCAAACTCAAGCCCCGGGGCGAAGCGGCTGGCACGGCAGTGGCTGGCGTGGGGAAGGGATGGAGCAGCAGGGACGGGGGCACGAGCCCCTCGCCCCCGACCCAGCGGTCACCGAATCACCGCACCTCACTAGGTCCAGGTCTGGCCATTTCCTTCAGCTCCGAGAGGAGTAACTGGAGCTGGGTCTCCTGTTTCAGTGGGACCTGGATGCCTCTAATTTGGCCCCAAAAAATAACATAGTGATTTTTTTTTTTTTTTAAATTTTATTTTTAGTTTCCATTTTCAGAGAAGTCTGAGAGCAGCTGCACTGTGTCCTCCCTACACAGTAGGAAACCACCTCTGTCATCATTCACATTCCTTATTACAGGGAAAAGAAAACATTAAAATGTGGAGGGAGGCAGGGGGAGCACAGAGGGGACTTTGGTCATGTCAGAAATTAAGGAGAGAAAATTTCAGCCTGGGGCAGGACACTGACCCCCCACACTGGCGTGTCCAAAGTGATCCAGCAGGGAAAAGCATGGACGAGTCAGATGTGTACATCTTGGTTTGCATCGAGAAGGGTTAAATACCTAGGTGATGGATTTCTAAACCATTTCAACTCTTGTGGACCAAACCGCCATGATTTTGGGGCAGAAGACAGCTCCACATATGAACGCTGACAGTGGGCTGACCCGGGGCAAACCTCTGCCCCATTCAGAGCCAAAACACATTCCAAACTTCACCCTCGAAGCCCGAGTTTCTGTGTTTATTTGCCAATGAACAACGCTACGCCTCACCCACCCCACCACCCCCAACATATATACGCTCTTTTTTTACTGACCATGTTTTAAAGTGGGTTGAGCAGCACTCCCAGCACAGTCAGAGGACACACGATGCCTCTTTGCACCGTGCTCATTTACAAAGAAGCAGCTCTGTGGCTACGGGAGGGATCTTCTACTCCCAGGTATCATTTATAGCAAGATCACGGGCAAAACCCTGAAACACTTAGCATTAGTTACGTCCCTGCTAACTTGATATTTTACTTTCCCAGCTCACGTTATTTACGTGACCTTGGTAAAGCACTTCCAAATACCTGAACGTTTTCATCCCCGGGTGGTGGTTCACCGTCTCATCTTCCCAAAGCACAGTGCTAACAGCTGCCAAACAAATGAAAACCAGCCTGCGGTGAATGAAAATGGGTCTGTGAGAAACCGTGAGCAATTTCGTTATTTAATGGGGAACAGGCAATTCATGACGGGACGTTGAATGTTTGACCGTGACTTCAGGAACCGAGCTACGGCTCTGCCTGGGACTTTTCACCAACGGGCAAAACCAAAAGGTGCCCTGAGCTGCCCCGATGTGGCTTCAGCTGGTTTGGGACAGAGCTGAGGCTGGTTATGGCCATTAAAGAGGGACACCAACCCCCTGAGGCAGGGACCGCCCGGGGACGGAGACCCGCTGCTGTCCCGGGGCAGCACTGGCTCCCGTCTGACGGCCGCAGCTTGCCCGAAGCACAAGGCAGTGCAGGCAGACACTGAATCACACGCTACCCGTGGGCATTATACAGAGCATTTACCTAAATATTTACTGTTATTAACCGAGGGCTTGTTATTCTAAAACTGTATGCAAGGCAGGCCCAGGCTCAGGCTTGGAGATTCAGTACTTTGCATCAGAATTGCAAGCTTGGACCCTCAGAGAACACATTCGTTCTTTACACGGTCTGCATAAGAACCTACCTGTGGCAGCATATGCAATTTAGCAATTATTTACTATTAAGTCTACCTTTATTCTTACAATTTATCTATGCTCTGTATTCGCATGGCAGAGCCTCACGAGTGACAAAAGCCTCACGCTAAAACCAGTAGCTAGAATTAAACTTTAAAATGTGCCTTCCCTTTTTCAGCCAAATTTATAGTTTCCCTCCAAATGTTGCCTGGCAGTACTATTAAATCAGAACTGTGATAACACAATGCCAAGGACTCCTCGAGGGGCGACAGTCATCATTGTAACCTTTTGAAAGAGCAATCACCTCCAGTTTATATGAAAGACTGAATTCAGCCCAAGCCAGATCAGATAAAGAAACGGAGTCATTCTAGGAAACAATGTCACCCTTCACATTAAACATAGGGCGTATCTTTCTTCCATAGCATCCAAACCTATCACAGCCCTATACCTCGTATCATCCTGCCACTGAAACGTGCCCATGGGCAACGATGCCGGCAAGGCGATTTCGTTATGTACGCACAGGGCACGTCCTTCCCTAACCTCAGCCCGGGAACAGGTGGAAGGGTTTCTTCTAGAGTTACTCCAGCTGAGCCCCAGCTGGCTGCAAACTCTTCTCCATCTTCAGCTCTTCGGTGACACTTTAACGATTAAATATAAATTGAGACTCATGCCTGCTGTGCTTGAGACAGGCAGGAGATGCCCTGGGAGACGGAGCACATCCCTCTGCAGTCAAGGACTCGCTGAAGGATTTATGGTGATTTTCTTCACAAGGGACAGACACAGATAACAAAGTTGGATGGATGGCAAAGAGCTGCTTCTTGGTTAAAGGTCTTGCTTCTCTTTCATGAAGGCACTGACATCTGTGTCCTGTGTCCTCCTGGGCTACCGGCGCCTATCACGACTCACACCGTCCCTTCTTCCAAGGACGAAACACCACATCAGGTTTGACTTGCTGCATCCGAGTGGGGCGTAATTGTCTTTGGTGATAAATCCTGCCCTGGGAGATGATCCCTGTGGTCCTGAATCTGTGTCTAACAGCTATGAGGGGAAGGTCCTGCCAGAAAACGGAGGGGGGTGTGCATCAGACAGGGTGTCACCACCCTTACCCGCTGGCAGCACGGGCACCACAGCGATGCTGGGAATGGGAGAAAGTGTCTTCTCCGGAAAGCTCAGCCAGGCGTTGCAGAGACTGTCCTGGCACGCAAGGGGGCTCGGCCAATTTGTGACAGAACAGGGCTGGTGGAGGAGAGAGCTAATCAGGAGGGACAGGGTGGATGACAATACAGCAAACGTACATTTGCCTCTTCTCCCTCTGCTCTGGCCTCCGGTGGGACCAACCCTGAGGTCCCGCGCCGTCGGTCCCAACACTGGGGTCAGATTTAGAGAGCAACTAGAGTTTCCAAAGTCCCAACCATGCGTCGGTGTGGGCACGGACCGTTACTGGAACCACCAGCCACAACAAAATGCGTCATACAAAGTTTATACCTGAAAACACGAGCAGACGCCACGCGCAGCCCCATCCTTTCCCCCAGCAACACCATCTGTGCCAGGATGAAGGTCCATTTTCTCGCTGGTTGGTGAAACGGCAAACATTCATATATGCAGAGTTACCCAAATTATGTAAATCCAAATGCTAATTGATGCTAATGAAGGCTGCATTAAGTGGGAAAATGCTGGCTGCCCCCAGATTAGAGCTGTAGGTCCCCCTCCCCTGCTTTACACAAATACCACGTTCATCGCTTCACTTGACTGGAATGCTGAATTATCCCCGACAGATCTGAGGAATGATGCTGGGCTCTCCGTGCAGTCAGTGTCACCAGCCTGGTACCTTCAGCACAAGAAGAACAAGGGCAAGAGCAGGAGATGCAGCAGGGAGAGACATGATGCCCAGCGTCACACGATGAGAAAAAAAACACAGAACTGTTTATGTCTTCACACATTTGCAAAATAAAGTAAGATTATTTTTTTTTTCCCTCACCGTATTTATCTCCAACAGCTGCAAAAAGTGACAGAAGTAATCTGAAAACCACTCCAGGAAGTTTCTGTTACCAACAAGATAAAACATTACTAAGGACACAGATTTTTTTTTTTTTTTCCCCTAGCACAAAGGAAAAAAAAAAGTCCATGGAATACAGAAAATTGTAATTAATAACCATTAAATAAAATAAACACAATTAAAAGTTTGCTCCTATTTGCTTTAATTGGATAGATTTCAATATTTGTGTGATGCCGTGCTATAGCTGATGCTCTCAGCTTTCTGCCTTAGAAATGTATTCAATACGATAGAAAAGCACAAAGGAGATCAAAGAAAAGCAGTGTAGAAAGTGTAGAAAACAGAAATCCTCTTAGGAGAGGTGTTAGCTTATCCAGAAAGTGCCAGGCAAGTGCAATGATGAGGAGCTTCTCCCCAAGCTCAGAGGCTGCCTGCAGAAGCAGCTCTCCTGCATTAATCCCCAAAGCCCAGGAGATGGAGCAAAGCTTCAGCCCTTACAGGATTTCCTACAAACATTTTTGGGACTGGCTGGGCGGCAGTGGAGGCTTCTCACTCACCCAGGAGCCACGCAGCCTTGCTGCGTACAAAACATTGCTGCAACGTTGCTCACATTTAAGCTGAACAAGTCCAAGATCACAAATGAAAAAGTCAGCAGAAAGCTGCAAGAGTCACGCCATGTATTAAGTCACCTTGGCCAACAAGTTTCACATAAGCGTACTCGGGTAAACTTTAAAGATTTGTGACCTTTAAAGATTTAGCCTGTGCTTGGGGAGGGGGCTCCTGGTCTGAGCCTTGTCCCTCCCCGGTCCCTGCGCCGGAGGAATGTCAGACCCCAGCCTCCCCCACAGGGCTTGCGGCAGCTCCCATGGGAGTTTTTCCTCCCAATCTCAGCGTATTTCTGTTCAAAACAGCAGAGAAAAAGCAGGCAGCAATTAAAAACATCAGGCATGGCTTATTTTAGCACAGTGCCCTAATGCCTTTTTAAGGATTCCTGGCAAGGACTGGTTTTTCTTCTTCATCCATCAACTAAAAAGCACTCAGAAATGCCCCATTACGTACGGTTTTATGTGGGTTTTTATTTCCCCTCCACGCTCTCATGTCATCAGCAGCATGTTCTAAAGAGAGAGACGTTTATGACACTGTAAAATTGAACCCTGGGGGTCAGTGGGTGTTTTACATTGGTGTTTCACGTTGTTCACCTCTTGGCTTTGTTCTGGATCATACTAAATAAGAATTTCTAAATATTTCTTCGAACTGGAAGGGGCAGGAAGGATTTCGGAGGAGTACAAGAAGCAGGAAGGCTCTTCTCCTCAATGCTGCTGGTCAGTCACTAGATGTCCTCAGTAGTCCTGGTGAGCAAGGGCTGTGGTTAAAAGGCAGAAAACACAGATGAGGTAGGAATCCAAACAAAGCGCAGGTAATTTGTATTTCAGCTGTGAACACATACGGCAATAATTACAAGTGTGTCTTTATTACCTCTTCAGCTGCATTATACAGACCTGGTCTCTGTGAACAGCCGTACGTGGGCATCAAAACATCGCTCCAGAAACGCGGTGCAACAAAGCAAGCTGGAGGTCTGCAAAAGGCAAAGTTAGGGGTCCCGGGGAGCAACCGGCAAAAAACGAGGCGTTGCAGAAGCTGCGCAGCATCGCCTGCTCCCTCGTTGGCGATGGGCAGGAGGTCCCACGGGGATGTCGTGCCCTCCCTCTCCTTCCCCGTGCCACCCGAGGCCAACCCCAGCCCTTTGCTACCTGCCCCAGGCAACGTCTGAGAAAGAGAAGTTGGATCATCTTATTCTCTCCTCTTCTGGGCCTCCTTCTTCACTCCGTACTTCCACCCTTCATAAAAGGTTCTAAGAGCACAACTCTTGTGGGGCCAGGCATGCAGAGAACGACAAGAGGGGTTACAAGTGCCGTACCTGCCACGCTTCCATTTCCAGCTCCCCTTGCAGCTTAGCTCTTGCGTGCTGGAAGCTGCGATCAGGCTCTGAACTCTGGCCCTAGAGGTTTTATACCCAATATCCCCCAAATATAGCAAACCGTCCTCAACCGAAACCCACCACAAATTCCCATCTTCTCAACATCGTTATCCAAAATTGCCCTGGTCCTTCCTGAGCAAGCCGCGAGGCCAGGCCGAGTGCCAGCGTTGTGCCCACATGGATGTGTTAGACTGAGCTAAATCCTGAACGCTAACGGAAAAGCCAATACAAAACTCAACAGCTACAGCATTAAAATAAAGCAGTGCAAACAATGCTTTAAATGGCGCACAGACCTTGTTACACACCTCACTTCCTTTTTTAAATGAAAAACTTTGAGCGTGCTGATAAATAACTGCCGGCCTGCACCGATACCCTTAGCTCTGGGCAAGGGATTGGACTTCGTACCACCCAGCTTCCTCCTCAAAACACCGATGTTTTACAACAGCAGCAAGCATGATTCAATGAATGAAGAACTTGCAAACAGGCAAACCTCAAAAACTACTTGGAGAAATGGAAGAGTATGATGACATGGGGGTAGTTTTAGTGGGCACGTCTGCAATTTATTGTTAATACCTATTTTCACCAGCAACCTGGAAATAAGCCTAAAATTCAGTGATGGTGGTGAAGCTTATGGATGCCACAAAAAGTAGAAGATGACAAATAACTCTGAAGAGAGGAGAGCGAGACTGAATAACCTCAACTGCTTGGTGACCAGGGTGCAAAAGCACTTGTACATCTCGAAGCCAAGTTGCTCTTCCAGAAAGGTGGGCGTCTCAGAGGGCACAAACTCAAAAGACGACCCAGCAGACGAGCAACACAACCCCAAGAGCCACGCTCCAAACGGGAAAGGCTGCAGCAATTTTTAGGCGCAAGGATAGATGAGCAAGAAGTACTTCCAGAAACACGAGGCCACCTCTGCCCGTGTATCACCGCTGAGCTGGGGCTGGGCAGCAGGTCCAGGGAGAGCGACCCTCCGGTGGGAATGCCGAATAAGCCCAGCTCAGCTCCCTTGGGACAGCTGTGCCGGAGAGGGCCCTGCAAAGGCACCGAGAGCCGCTCCTCCCTCCCCTTGCATCGTCAGAAATTCAGATTTACAGACCTGGTTTGGGAGGGTCTGAACTGTCCCGGGGCCAAGCTTCCCCCAGCTGAGGCCACTGGCCCTCTGCACCCAACCTAACATCACAGGCCAGACGAAATCAGACCATGGTGATTTACTCTCTCGTACTTTAAAGCCCTGAAATAACACACACTGCGCTTTTCCAAGCACTCGAGTAGAAATAGGAGGAATGCTGAAGTGGTTTTGGTAGCACACTTTTTAGTTTATTGACCTATACAAAATAATAGGTCTAAAAAATTCAGAAGTAGTAAAAGAATAAGCAAAAAGAGCTTTCGCATTTCTAGAAGGCTATACAAATATGCAAAACCAAAGAAATAAGTTATTTTTTATTTTGTTTTTGTTCGTTTAATTCCAAATCGCGACTCTAATAATACAAACAACTAAGTACCAGCTTAAACAAGTGTGTCCTTCTGTATATATTACATGCTCTGGAATATTGGTAAAAAACGTCAAAAAAGTTTATCAGAAACTTTGCTATTCACAATATGAACAAGGAGTAACTAATCCTTTGTATAAAAGAAAAAAAGAGCACCATTTATGGAATCCTGAAGCACAGTACAGCTGAGAAACGAGAGAGATTTTACCATATGCAAACGAGTCGTCGGAAATCACGCAAGATAACCCATGCCAATTTGTTCCTACAGATGGATGACGTGAGGTAGGTTTATCCCTCTTAGATCAAGACTGCAGTCGCACTTTTTTTCCTACACAAATGGTTTCGTGAAAACGCTGTTCTGTCACTTAGTGACTTCGCAACGCACCTGGCAGTTCAGGTGAATCGCGGTACAATCCTAATGCCCCTCATTTTAAGGCACCCACTTGGCTGTTTGTGTTTGCATCCACCTTAAAATACTGGCCGTTACAATCAAATTGTTCGCCGTGTGATCGCTGCAGCTCCCCACTGCGGATCCTCGATTCACTGTGGCAGAGCAAAACGTAACCGTCACCCGATGAACAGGGGTCACTGTGCAGCCACCGTGAAAATTTGCCCACTCCTCCACACAGTGAAGTTGTACCATGGAAAGGTCATTAAATGGGAGGTTATTAATTACACTTTATCATGGAAAAGAGATTTCAAAGGTTACTGCTTCTGTTTCCAAAATCCACAACCACCTATAGTTTTACATGACATATTGTGTCTTTTCTTTACAGAACTTGCTTGTGGTGCTAACAAACACTCCTAACAATACCCCAAAAAATGGATAAACTCATTCAAACCTCCATAATTAAAAAAAAAAAAAAAAAAAAAATCCAGCCTTCCTTCAAGTAGTGTTCCAATACTGATTAAGTCACCCTTTGCCTCACTCACACACACAGTATCTATCCTTCATAAGCTTATGAAAGTCCTTCCAGGTCATCATAAGCCATGGCAGAATAAATTTTCATTTCTTCTTTCAGACATCAGAATTGTGCTCCTAGAATTCCTGGTTTTTCCATAAGAGTCTCCTTTTCACATTTTTTTTTTTTTCTCTGAGGTTTGCCTTCAACACCTTCCAATCTTCCAAAAAAGTGCTTGCTAAATATAAATACTTCAACCAAGTGCTGCATCTAGTAATAGATTAAACTGTGGCTTGCCCTTGCTTGTGTAGGGTATCTGGATTCAGAAAGAAACGCCATTCGTGGTAAGACTTTGTCATTTTGCTATAGTCCCTCTTAATGCTGAATTCAATCTTTCCCAGCAAAACAGCCTGCTTCCTTTTTACGTTCAGTTTGGAAGTTCCACCCGAGATCTGCCTCGGAGTCAGAGCATTTTGTGCAAGGCACGCAAGGGTACGAATGTGGGGCTGCAGGCTGGCTACACGAGCGTGCCGGGCTTTGAATCCTCGTGCCAGAATAACCTCTGCTCGTTCCTGTGCAAGTCTTCTTCCAACCGGCTCTCATCATCGCCACCCAGCTGGCTCGTCTCCGCATAAGCTCTGTAAGAGACGTGGCATCAGGGATCAGCAAGAGCTGAGGGTCTTCCCCAGACCCCCCAAGCGCTGCACAAACTCACACAACTCCCTTGGGCTTGAACTAACGCTGGTTATTGTGAGTTCACTCCAGCGCAATTTGGATCCAAACAGAAACCCAGTTTTCGTGTTGTAATTAGTAAAATGGTGTGCAACAGGATCTCAGTTGCTTCCAATTATCAAGACTGTAAGGTGTATTGATTTCTCATTTGCCATAATCACATTAAAATAGAGAATAAAACAGATGAACGATCAGACAAGTGATTCAGAATATGGAAAATTAATAGCTAATAAGCCTCATCTAGATAAAGCTGCCAAAATAAGCTGAGTTTTCAAAGCCCAATTATAGGAATTTAAGATGTTAGTGGAAACTGTATTTATTTTTAAACGCTGTTACTGTAGATCTTTTAAATCACTGCAATAAAAAAAGCCCATGGCATTTAGCTCAGAAACAAGGATCTAGCAGAAGCTTTTCTATCTTCCCTTACACCTTTGTTTCAAAACAAACAAAATTAAAAATTCAGTAATTTCACACAAGTCAGCCTGGCAGCAAGCACAAACTGCAACCCGCAAAGCAGGAGGCACAAACGTGGGGTACTTACTACGGCTGGCTACACTTAGCATAAGCGTACTTAAACGTGATGGCATTTGTGGGGGCAGAGCCATCGCCCTGAGCAGGACGTCTCTGCCCTTCGCGATAGCAGCTGGCGTACGATAGCGGGAGGAAGAGACCGAAAACACCAAGGAGAAGCAGCGAGAGCGCTGCAGGGGTTTCTGCAAGGCCAGAGCAGACCCCGGGCTCCCCGCCGTCCTCGGGAGAGCCCCCCCGAGCAGGACGGCTCTGCGAGCGGCAGCACGGCCCGCCTGGTTCGCGGGTTAAGCTCTGCCAAGCAGGACGCAGGTGGCAGACGCGGTGTATCGCCTTTGAACGCCGGCGCTGGGACACGGCGGTGAGAGGGACGGGGCTCGGCGGGTGCTCTGCCCGCAACGCTGCTCCGATCATCGCAGCTGCCAGGGAGCGCGAGATCTTTGACGGTCCAGCATCAGCCAAAGGCTGTGCAAGAAATGAGTCTATCCTTCGCTACGACGGCTTTCCCCCTTCCTTGAGTGTCGGTGGTACAGCTGACCTGCTCCGCACAGAGAAGACTTGCTCTCACAAAGTCAATTTTGGAGTAACCCTTCATCCTGGCCCTTTGAAATCAAGCTGATTTTCTCAGCAGTTTTAACAGCCTGTGAAACGCAGGAAGAAGGGCAGAAAATCTTGGTATACTCTACTCACCTGCTTTGCAAAGGAAGGTTGCCATAAACGTTCCCGTAACAGCTGGCGTAAGAGGAATGAGACAACGTATCGTAGTCCGAAAGTCCCAGTGCAAGCGGGTTCCGCCAGTTCCCAGCCGTGTTTGCAGAAGATGCTGGAATTAAAAATTACAGCAAATTAGATCTTTCTCCAGTTAAATCAGCCAAGACAAATGGGACAATCTCTATGGGTTTCTGCAGGACACACAAGCAGACAACGCAAACACAAAGTATGATTTACAAGCCCTGTAGGGAGGAAAGCGCTGTGCGGGTGGTATTTTGGAGCCAGGGAATCTCTAAGTATTTCTGACCCGTTCAGTGATGCTCATTGTACCGTATTTTGGAAGCCATCGTGGCAACTGCATCTACATGGCATGAAGTTTTACACATTGCTTCTAGTTGGTAAACATGCCTGTTTGAAACCCCTGTGGCTCTTTGTGCTTCTTGAGACTACTGCGCTTACAAAGAGGAAAAAGCAGTTTTACCCATAGGAGAAGGCAACAAGCAAGTCTGCCTTCGCAAGCACGGAACAACAAGATCCTATTCAGTTCCTCATCTACCTTTCAAGACAGAGCTCTAGCCTTGCTTCTACTCTGCTGACTTCGTCGAGGCAGTGGAGGGGAGCAAAATATGATGCACAGCAGGGACTTAAAAAAAACACTCAGCACAGAAGAAATCAGACATTACCCGAAGAGAAAGATGACACCCGACTGCTAGGAGAGCACGGCACCTGCAGACCAGCAAAGCCCAAACTCCTTTGAGATCCTCTGTCAGACTCAAAGCCTGCCTGCAGGCTATGACCCTGTTCCTTTTGACTGGAGGCACGTTGGTACCAACCACGGAGATGCTCTGCAACTAAGGCCTTGTGAATGTTTTTGGTTATATGCTCTGTTTTAGCAACTTGCTTCCTTGGAAGCCTTAGGGTTGCATATGGGTTGTGCGGTACTCTGTCCACTTCATCCTCATGGTAAGACCTGAATTCCCTGTAACGGTCATATCCGTAATGTGCCGATGAGCGATAAGAAGGATTGACACTGTACTGTCCCTCCGTATCGCTCTCATAAACGTATCCTCCATTGTAATAAACGTCAGATTCGGTGTATGGGGAATATCCAGAAATATAGTAACTAGAGGAAGGCTGCTCCTGACTTTTGTGGTAGACACCATTGCGGACATCCTTCTGGGCAAGATTTGGCATACTTCCTGAACTTGCAGCAGAAATGTTTTGTTTCTTTGACCGTCTTCGACCCCTGGTCCTGTTGTCGAGCGTCTGAGTAGTATAATATGGATTGGGAGTAGGTGTCACGCAGTAATATTCTGCACTTGACTGGCTAGTGTAGGACGATCCATCATCGAGGATCTCCGTGCTGCTGCTTCGCTGGGACTTCGAGAGGGTGAAGGCTGCCTTTTCAGCAGGAGTCTCGGACAGCAGGTGGGTTTGGGATTCCAGACTTCCGCTGCGCTGCCGGCAGTGGTGCGGGGAAACATCTGGCCTGAAACACCACAGATGTCGGTTGGTTAAAGGCAGTCACACGCGAACATACACAGAGAGCTGGAGAGAGCACGCATGGGCGAGTCAGGCATGCTGCCTCCCCAGTCAAAGCACAATACAAACCCAGTCTTATCTTTCCACGTAGACTATCTGCATTGCAAGAAATTCAGCTTGGCTGATTTTGAATTTGCTGCAACACTAGGGGATCTCTCATGTAAAAATCTATCATGGTGAGCAAGGTTAATCTATGACAGGGATGCATGCAGCAAAGCTCACAAACTCAAATTGTGTAATGATTTACAGGAGGGCTCTCAGTTTTTAAGTAGGTAAAGTCTACACAAGTAACTGAGCTGGAGCAGAACACAGGAAGATGGGTTTCCTGTGGCTCTGTCTCTCAAGGCTGCATTACCCCAGCCAAATAAACCACGAGCTCTCAATAACATTGTAAGATTTATAGTATCTCTCCTTCCCCAGCATGGATTCTCAGCTGTCTAATAATACAGGTGAGCTCATGTTGCAGCTCTCTTCCCATAGCAAGGGCACTAATTGGGATCTCTCTTCTCTATCCGGCCACTTACATTTTCAGGAGGCTTGCAGGAACATAATCCACAGCAGACATCTGTCAGCTTGTGAATAAGTTTTTTATGGGGAGACCACTAGCTGACAGACAATACAATTTCATAAGCATCGCTTTGCTAGAAAACAAGGCTACAAAGGAAATGTAAAATAAATTCTGGCTATCTTACAAGTATTTTACAGAAACTTTTTGAGCAAGCATTACTTGTTAAAACTCCCTATAGGTGCCTATCTGGAAATGACCCTTCTCCTGTAGTCTTTCATGATCAGATAGGCAATATTTGTGTGCCAGCTTCCATCTCACTCCTAATTTTGCAGACACCCATTTGTGTGTGCTGCTGTTTGCCCAGACAGGGTTTGCACTCACACGAACGCCCTCACTCGCATGTCACAAAGCTGGTGCAGGACTGTGCCAGGAGATCGTGGCTGATATTAACCTTGTACCTCTAATATCTAGAAAAGACATTTTGAGAGCCTGACCCTGCTGTAGTGAAAGCTGCACAGCAAAGGACTCTTTGCCCTCTTAACACCGTTTGCTTTTATTCTGCTGCTGCCTAAGGTGGACATCTCACTTAAAACAAAGCCCCCTTACTGTAAGTGGCTGCTACTGTAGGCATTGCGTGTGAGCACAGGGGTTGTAGGCATGCTTCTGCCCCCATGGGGCTGGGGCGGCCGGTCCAGGGTTCGGTAAGGACTGCTGTGAGTCGAAAGTGGGTCCCTGTAACGAAGGAGACAATCCCAGTTAGGTTAAACGCCATGCAAGTCGCAGCAAACAGAATACATGCACCCTAAGTCTTGAAGAAACAAAATGAAGGGCAGAAGAAGCACGTAAGGGCGTAACTGGATGTGCTTCCCTGTATAAAGAACAGAACTGTTGAAAAGGAAGAAAAATTCAACCCCTTCTTGTGGTTCAAAGGAGGTCCTCAGAGGATGACCAGTAGGAAAAGCTGCTGCCAAAGGACTGACGTATGAAGCAGAAGAGACAGAGCAGGTAACAGAGAAGCAAAGGAATCGGGTTTTAAAATGAAGCATGTCACAGCTAAATGGTTACATATGGCTATAATTCAACTTCTGAACTTCATGTGGAGGACTGTTCTGCTTATCTTGAGGGACAGATGAGAAAAACACAAAGACATGACATTGCCCCAGACTTCAAATGTTTTTAGGCATGCCTTCAACAGCCTGCTCACACAAGACACAATCCAAGAAATATCAACGTCAGTGGGAATCCTTACACTGAGAACAACTAGCACCAGATCAGACCCACATAACACGATCACACAACCATCAGCAGAGCCACTGCTGTCGATGTGCTCCATGGAACTGTTCTTCTAGCTCAGAAAGTGCCCAGATCCCAGGGATACATACAGAACCTCAGCCAGTCACTGCAGCTGACACTAGTGATGGTAGCTGGTTGAATCCCATAACTCTGCTCTTAAATGGAGAGCTACCCATCAGGACTTTGTGAATTCTGTCCGCTTTGACAATGTACCTGCTGAAATACCGATACCATCAGGAAGGATGTGTATGGTTTGGTGTTATCTGAAGCCATTAAGCACAGTCATCAGGAAAACTACAAGTTGTTTAATTAATACTGAAAACAAACCACAGAAACAGAGACAAAGGGTGACAGCGCCGGTGGGCACGAGCAATTCCTTAAATACAGCCCTTGCTATTAAATTTCTCGCCCATCTCAAACCTCTTCACAAAGACTACACTACCCTACAATTTCAGAGACTGTGACAACTACTTATACACACTTTTGTTACTAAACAGGAAATTTAGCTCCCGTCACCAAATCCCATAATTGCAGAGGAGTGTGGAGGCAGCGGGCTCTGCTGAAGTGCCCGTAGTAACAGGAGTCTTGGCAGGGGCAAGACAGAGCTTATGCCAGCAAGGCAGAGAGCACGGCAGCAGCAAGACATCCCTACCTGGAGTGTCTGGTTTCCAAGAGCTGCTCGTTTATGGATGACTTTCTGAGATGAATTCTCTCCACCCCGAGGGACTTTGGTGGAGGAAGCCTTGGAGAAAGCTGCACAGAGCTGGGTCTCTGCGCTGGCACAGGAAGCGATTCACTGACTGTTGGAAAGGAATACGTATTTTGTTAGCAAAATCCTTGATATTTTTGCCCCATGTGCAAATCTGTGGCCCCTAAGCAGAAACACTTTGCACTACAGAGACTGACAGAAGCTGTGAATCTAGAAAGACTCTCCTGCCTGCACCAAGCTCTCCTCCACGCAGACAGGACATCGCAGAGGCTCGTACAACTCTCAGCAGCACCGACTCCTGCGGAGATTACACACAGCTTGGGGTTGTGCCAGATCACAAAGTGGAACTTCCTTGGGAAAACACCTGCTTGCAGTGCAATCCTTCCCAGGGCCGAGGAGGCAAGCTCAGCCTCTGCAAAGGCCAGTTCCTCTCCCTCCCCTTCCAGCTCTTTATTTGAAAATGACGTTTTAAGAATTAGGTTTGAAATACAACCTAAAAGGGACTGACTTCAAAAGCTACTGAATGAGGAAAGACAACCGACAGACACATTTGGCTGAAGGCAACTGGGAAGACGCTGGTTTGATCCTTGTTCTCGCTTTGCTTAAGGCACAACCCAGGTTCCATCGGAGCCAAAAGGAAACTCCAACTAATACATATAAATGCAGGAAGAGTATCACAGAGAACACGTTCACAAGCCAAAGCCCCGGCTCTACTTCTACTTGTACAAGCAGGAATCAGGTGTAACTCCATTTTCAAGTACCAGATGGATTGTACAAGTCTGAAACTGGGACAAAGTGAGATCAGAATCAGGCCCTAACTGAAAAGTGAGTAATAAGTTCGATAATGTTTGTCCCCAAATGATGATTATCCAGTTTAAGGGACAGGCCAGCCAAGTCCTTTCCACCTTGTGGAACAGGGCGTGAATGTGTGTGTCTGTGGGTGTGTGTGTGAAATGAGTAAGCTGAGCAAACACCATACCCATGCAAGAAGGCAAGCTCACTAGGTAACAGATAAACGTAAACAGATCTTTTAATATCTGTGACTATTCTACTTTTTTGTAAGTTTTATAGTAGCTGTGAGGACAGAAGGGCTGGGCAAATCCTTCTAGCTCGTAAGTCCTCCAACCGCTCACCCACCTCTGGCCAGGTCCTAGGGATGAAGTATTTGACATCCACAGTGCCCTCAGCTTGCAGGTTGGTCACCTTAAAACCAACCGCCTTCTCTAAAGATGACTCAGATCAGCTCACAGAGCAGAAACTTTCAATAACTAACCCATTACGAGGAAAGTCATTCCTGATTAAGTTCTTATTTCTTCTGCTATAAAGTAATTTGCCATCAAAAGCCACCAAAATAGTAGGCTAAAGGACATTAAGTCAAAGCAGTGTCTCTGACCAGGCACACTTCATAGGAAGAAAAGGATAAGCAACATACCATCATCATAGGTGGTTGTATCAGACAGGGAGCTGCTCTCAGACGGAATTATATCATCTGTGAATGAAAACAAGCACTTTAAGCATAGGAGACTCAACATCAATTTCCAAATATCAGATACAGTTTATTTTCTACAGCTTCAGAGCCTGCTGCTACTTGTAACGCTGCAATCTGTATGCTTTAGCCCTCAACAGCCTGAAGACAGTCCTGCTGTGGAGTATATCATGACCTAATTGTGTTCACTGCAGTTCAGCAAGCTACCTATGTAATTATCAAAGGAGATTTTTTTCAGCTGCAGCAGGAATCAGGCCAAGTTTTACAAAGGTGTTTTCCACCCAACTTCCAACAGATCTCACAGGGTGTTTTGGTGCTTCAGTAGGAGTCAGGAGCCTACACAGACATGTAGATCTTGGCTGCTAGCATCTAATCTCCTCTAGGTACACCTGAAATCCCACCAGGTAGGTACGAAATGCCTTTTGAAATTTGGCATTCACTTTTGAATGTTTCATCAGCATACAAATTCTGTTTCAATTAAATTAGTATCAATCCAGAATAATTCCACTGATTTCAATCAAGTTATCGCAAATTCCAACACCACAGAGAGCAGTAACGGTTGCATGCACTTTTTTTCCTTTTCTTTTCTTTTACGTTTTGTTATTTATTCAAAGTGCTTTACTGCACCTGCCTGTCCTCTCACCTTGACATTACACACTACCACTTGCTCAGAAAAAGCCTGTCCTTGCTAAGGTTTAGAACAGACCAGCAGCGGCAGAGAAATTAGGCTGGTGATAAAAAGGAGCACAAAACATAATCAACCCACAGAAAAATCTGCTCCTAGGCCGTTTCTGGTAAGACACAGTGCTGGTGGGGTAAAAAGTCTCCATGAACCTCTACGCAAGAAGGAGAGGAAGCAACAAAAGATGACGGTAGCAACCACTTTGTATATGACACCTGCTTCCTCCATCACTCATCATGAGCGTATGCAACGTACGTTGCTCCCTTGCTGTCACGCTTTTCTACGAAGAAAGGTCTGGTTACAAGAATTTGGTATAGAGCAGCTTTTCAAGAACAGCAAAACATCAGGGCTGGCCCCTGCCCTGAGGGGACTTGTCAGATCACCAAGGATGGGTTGCAGCTCTGCTTGCAACCTGACACTGGGAAAAAGCTTCAGGGGAGCTTATTCACATGAATTTGACCACATGGTGGTGAAATATGGAACTGGGCCCAGTGCAAGGAGGAAAAAAACCTACCTGGGGAAAAAAAAAGCCAGTCTAAAGCTACGCTGCTGGATTCTTGTGGGGTCTGCACCGCTGACATATAGGGGAGCTCTGAATTTAAAATCCTAAATCTGTGCGATTCCCTCCAGTGTGGAAGAAACTCTGGACTACAGAGGAAGCAAAGGAAAGGAAGAGTGGAACATGGGGAGCAGGAGACAGTCCATTATGCCCTTCACCTTCCGTCCCTTGGGGGCTGGGATGAAAATAGCTATGGTTTGATTCAATAAATCAATGTTACTATTTAACACATTATTTCCAACAAGTCATTCCCCAAATTCACAGACGCAAGTGACTCATCACTGCTCAGCCTTCTGAAACCCTGTACCTTGAGCCCAAGAGTACCCTCAGTGATGGTGAAAAGGTTACACGTAAAATCCAATTATTGAAGCCGATGACAGTTCTGCTTCAGATAAACAAATACATGCTGCAGTGCAAGAGTCAAGCACTGGAAGGGAATGCAGCTAACTTACTGCTGGCTAAGTATTTGCTGTCTTGCAGTCTCTACGGGCAGGGAGACCCTCTGAGACACGGAGTCCAGTCCCTTCTGGCTGCGTCCACCTTCCCAGACAGCAAACAATGACGTCGCGTATCAAATGTTGCAAAATGACGGGCTAAATGTATAAGGGCCCACTCTTAAGTTGCTTGTTTGCACAACAGGACAAAAAACTTCCTGCAACGAACAACAGTGAGCGTGCACCTCCCATGGCCCTCGCTGCTCACCGGTCTTCAGGAGCTTCCTGGTCGTTACTACACATCGTGTGTCCCAGGTAATACAGGACCGCCCACAATTAGTATCCAGATTGGTGAGCAAGAGACTGGAAAAACAGATGTTTTCCTCATCTCTGTCAATCAGGAACTAGCTGGGCCACATTAAATAGCAATCATCAACCTTTCAGAATAAGCACTTTGTGATGATGGATAGCCCAGTGCTGCCGTGGTTTGTGCTGGGTGAGAATCCAAACCAAGCTCTCAATGGGAATGGGACACAGTGAAGGTTTCCCCAACAGAAACCTGGCCGTGCACAGGAGAAGGGTCTCTTCCAGCAAAAATACATGTTGTCAAGAGGTCCCGTCTCAAAGGTCAGTAAGAGGGTATCGATATAAACAGCAGAAAAATCTTGCATTTTCTTTCCCACCTTGTAATTCCCAGGAAGAACCCCACTAACCTCACAAAACAGCATTTCCTCAGGGAAAAAGAAATCAATTAAACATTAACAATTATCCATATATATATTCCACAGAGGGCAGAAGTGAAACATGTCCTAAAACTGTTAATCACTATAGAAACTAGAAGAGCCTGCAATACCTGTGAGCTTTTACTATTCCCAAACTCCTTCAATTGGCTTGGATACTAGCAAGTTTCCATGGTTTATCATACGAAGCAGCAAGAATCTCGCCTCCCTTAGGAAAATCACACTTTCAGCATGGAGAGGCCAAGGGTATCTGCTTTCACTGTGCTCATCACTAGCAAATGGATTTAGTAAAAAAATCTGTTTGCGACTATTTGCATTGATAAACTCTTGAACTTCATTTATGTCTTCCTGGAAATTGGTAATTTTTAATCAAGAAACAAAGTCTTTGATCCTTATTTCCTCGTTCCTGTAAAAAAACTCACATGCTCTATTTTTGCTAGAACTGAAGCATTGTGGAAGGGAAGGGAGAGAGATCTTGCATGTGGCGGCTTAGACATACAACTGAACTCAATACACTGTGAATTCAGACACCACACCACTTTCGGCTGAGATGCTCCTGCCAGCCTTTCTATGTATAGCACCTTCGGTCTGTAGCTGGTGCTGGAACGTGTCTGCACTTCTTCCTAAAACTGCAGTTTATTCTGCCCTCAGCCTATAAGCAGTGCACTTGGCCTATCAGATGCAGCAATTGCATCTCTTTTTTTTTTCTTACTTACCTGCCTTGGAGAAGATAAAAACCATATAGAGAAGATGTAAACAAAACTTGTAAGTGAGCCAAATTACTTTTTTTTTTTTCCCCCCTCCTGTTTTCATCAGAACACAGGGAATTCTCTTGCTTACCTGGTAGAGTAAGAGTTGATTTCTGGGTTGGTTTTTTGCCACACTTGATTCTATATTCATTTATGGAATTTTCTATCTCTTGCAGCTTTTTTACAGCATCAGCATACTCTTGCTTTCTTTTCTTCTTCACATTTTTGCAGAGGTCTGCCTCACTGGCAAGTTTCTTTGCGGCTTCCACCAACTTTTGCTGTATGATAAAATTGCTCTCCAAGTCCTGCAAAGCAGGATCCTGCAAATTTGTGAGATGAATTATTTGCCTGTACTCTGGGTAGAAATGATCAATGAAGGTTATTGAATAGGAGATCTATTTTTGTGGTAATGAAGTAAAATCTTGAGCACGAAACACAGAAATACCAAAGTTCATACACAAGACAATCTCAGCATATGGAAGTCTTAAATCTTATTTCTATGACTAGTGTAAGACTATGAGATCTCTTGAGAAAGGTCCAAAGTTCTTGAGCCTGGGTGACATAAGGTAGATACCTAAATTCAGGTTTAGACCGCCAAACCTCCTGTTCTGAGTCCAAGACTGAAAATGTCTGTTCAAAATCTCTCTCTACTTTGGAGAAAATAAAAATGGAAATTTATACCACCATACCTACGTCACAGGGAGTTGGAGGCTTTAATTAATTGTTTGTAAACAACTTTAAGAAGCTCACATGAAAGGCACTGCAGAAGTGCTAAAAACCACATTATTAAATCTGGTCAGTAGGAATTTGTAGCGTTTAAGCAGTGCTGCAGACATGCAGCTTGCTGCAGACATGGATTACACCAGCCCTGTGAGCCAGGGCAGCGAGTTTTTGGTGAAAGACAGATGCAAAGTGCCCAACACCTACTTACTACTTGGATGATACAGCTTGTTAACAAATCTCACAAGGAATGAGGGGGAATGGTATGTGTCCAGAAACTGCAAATATCTGAATTACCGTATCTCCTGAGTCAGTCTCTGCCAGCAAAGTTCATATTAGCTTCTTGAGCAGTATGGAGAGCTTCTACTGAGGTGGAACTTGCATTAAGCCAGAAATAAATCTCCTCCTTCTGTCACCTGTCACACAACTATGCTCACGGACAGATGATTTTGGAAGGGGGACAGCGCACATCCCCGCCACGTTCTGGGTTCCAACACAATTTCAACGCGACACAAATCAACGCTCGAGAACAGCTCGCAGCCATGGGTTGCCAAACGGCATTATGCACCTGCTCCTCTCTAATTAGCAGCAAAATGTCCATTAAAATTCAAGCAGCACGGCCAAATCAGGGGTTCAGGTCAGGGGATTTTAATGCCTTTTGAAACAGCCAACTTCCTGGTCATTTCAAAGGCAGCATGGCTGAAATATGGGCGGTACCGTCTAAATTTCCCAGCCTATGCAAGCGACTGTCCTGGCTGCCTCCTCTTAAAACAACCAGGGAAGAGCCGGCTTATTTACAAGGGGCTTTGGCCACCGGTCTAGCGACCCCACCTCTGCTGTGAAAACAAACCGCAGCGCTCACCTCTTCGCTCGGGAGCAGGTTGTCATCCAGCTTGAACGCCGTGCCAACGCGTCTCCTGACCTGGGGAGGTTCCTCTCCAGCGCTCAGTGGATACTCCTTGGGCATCTTGCCCGTCAGCTCCTGGGGAACAGAGAGGGCTCCACGTGAAGGTCCAGAGGGAGAGAAGGGCTCTCGCCCACCCCGACCCCAGCGTAAAGTGCAGTTCTCACCGCCTCTCGCAGGCAGATTTTCTTCAGCTCCTCAACCTTCTGAAGCAGTTTTTCCTGAAGGAGTTTCTCCTTCTTCTTTAGCTCCATAATTTTCTCCTTTTTTTGTTCTTCACTGACCTCTGAATCCTGAGAGCCTGAAAAATACACTCTCTGTATCAGAGGATTTGCAGGTAAAAGCCCTTTTTTTCCAGTCAGGTAGGCTGAGATCTCCCCAAATCAGTCCAGCCCAACAAAACAACACATTACCCCAAGTGCAACATCCAGCTCTCAAGTCATCCAGCAAGCAGGCTTTTAGGAAATCCACACTTTTTCAAACCCCCAGTGTATATACTTGCACAATAAGTCCCAAGTATACACCCCCAAAACCCCACCACCCAAAATATAAAACATTGCATTAGCGATATCTACTATATACTTGATATTTTGGCTTTGACTTTGCTTTCGAGACAGACACTGAGGCTCCTCGTTTGGGCTTCACCTCGAGGCACCTACATGCGGCAGCCAGGCTTCTCCCTCCCACCTTTTCCCCTCCTCCACAGTCACGGGAGAGATCCAAAGTCCACTCCAGAGCTGAGCTTTCTTTAGAAGTATTTATCTTCCCTGGTCATTTTTGAGGAAGCTCGGGGCAATTCAACTCCTAGAATGGGCGCTTAAAGTTAGCCTGGATCAAATATCCCCCGGACTTTGACAAGACTTACAGTCATTCAAGGACTGACTGGTAAACCGATATCAAATTATTCACGGACCAAGAGTATATGGGTGCTTATCCATCTAGCATATTTTTATTTCCTTATTTAGTTACATGGGGGAAACAGCAGATTATACTACTGATGTTACTGTTTCAGATACATAACTAATACATGCCTTCACATGTGTCACCGTGTTTATGGTCAGGTAGCCTTGTTTTCCCTTTTAACATACACAAGCCCCATTGTACTTCACTACCTTGCATTCACACAGAGTATTACCTGATGAGATCAAACTGCCGTTGCTGGCCATAATAAGCTGGTTCTTTGCCTCCAAAGTCACCAGCTTTGAAACTTTTGGTGTTCCCATCTCTGTCAGATCCATGGCGATATCATCCAAACTTCTGGCTGAAGGAATTTTTGCCTGAAGGAGTTTAAAAAAAAAAAAAAAATCCAGCCTCATCAAGTTACCTCTAATTAACTTCAGAACACAGGGTCACAGAAGATGACATTTCACACCTCATCTCCCACAAAATTAAGGGCTAAAGCAACAGCATCACACAGGAGCTTGCGGTGCACAGGGCTCCGCTGGCGTTCATCTCCCCCTCTGCCCTCAAAGCCTGAACAATCTCCCAACTCAAAATCTATTTGCACCGTGTTCAAAACAAACATGAGAAGGAGACAAAAGAAAAAGCAGATTAAACACAGAGATGTGGGAATTCCCTCTTCTGTGATTACACTTCCATAGCCCTTAATTGCAGGCAGGCTAAAATGGATCGAATAACAATACTGCCGCTAATAGACTGCTCAAAAAGCTGACAAAAACAATCTGTACTTTTTTGTCTGGAGAGTAGTTCATCCGTGGAAAAACATACACCGAAGGATATACAGGAAAGGTGTTGAAACTTATGCCCACGGTAAAATGCCTTATAACTTACTTTGCTTTGCTTTCTGTCCAAGTAAAACTGGTGTTGACTGATTGCCATCACCCAGATGGACTTGATCAGGGAAGTGTTTGCATACCAGGTTTGCACTACCAGTCCACTCTGACCAAAGGTCCTTCTTGACACCGAAATTCTGAGGAGATGATAAGAAATGCAATTTCAAGACAGGTCTTTGAGGTTTAAAGTTCCAAATGCCTCTCTCTCAACCAGGCAAGGCTCAGCCTTTATTTTAGAGATGTGAAAACTCAGATTTCCTTTTCCCCATCACCCGGTGCTGCTGCCTTTCCTCCCTCCTAACCTTCCCTTAATTTTACAAAGTTAAAGTTGAAGTCACTCCCGGCTGAGCTTTGCAACACGGAGCGGTAGCAACTGCTGTGCCTTTTAGTTCAGCAGCGCAATCGCGTTGCCGAGACCAATGGTTGGGTACGCTATAAACCCAGAAAGGGCGAGCAGACTGCCATGGGATCCTGAAAGGAGTGATCAGGCAGGACAGGGGATCTGGGGGGGTCAGCAGAGAATCTCTCTGCCCCTCCTGGCCCAGCTGAGAGGCACAGCAGTCCCGCGCCGGAGGTAGAACGGATGGCAGCAGGAGAAGCAGAAAGGAAGGTGGAGTCAGAAAATCCACCCTGGGCAAAGGCTCTTTCTTCTTGGGAGGGATCTTGAGGGGAAGACACAGGAAAGCAGCCTGCGGGTGAGCTCCCACCCCAACCGGCAGTGCTCCTGCGGGCCCCCGAAGGGTCGAGCTCAGAGGGGGGAGCATCACTGCCCAGGCAGGGGAAGGCAGAAGCTGAGCAAGAAAGTCATGTCTGGGTCCTGCAGGCTGTGTTCCCGGGTCTCCTGCTGCACAGGCACGTTACGGGGGCCTCTCAGGGAAAGGTTTTGTAAAGCGAGCAAATTTGGCCACGACAAATAGTTCTCCCTCTGCTCCAAGAACTCCCTGGGTGGACACCACAGGCAATCTGAGAGAAGGACACCCAGAGCTGTAACACATCAACAGTCGCTCCAGGTTGCTCGCTACGACCGTGACCTTCCCTCTGCAACGTCACAGCGCTACTTGCCCATCACGCACAGCCCAGATCCAGCCCCAGCCTGCCCTGCCAAACGCAGGATCAGGCTCAGTGTCACAAAGCCCAAAGTCAGCTCAGGTCTGTGCTGAACTCAGAGGCGCTTCCCATCCCCATCCGCTAACACGAGATGACAAATCCCCAGCCTGGGTAGAGATTCATCCCGCTGCTACAACCGCCTCCTCCAGCCTTACCTGCGGGGATCGTGTACTTCCACAGCAAATTTCTTTTCACGGAAATAGAGATTTTCCAGCTGTTTCCATTGAAATAGCTAGGAGAATTGGGAGAGAGAAATAGAACACTGTCACTACAAGAATCACCAGTCTTCTCTCCCCAAGGTTATGTAATTTCAGCAAATTACAACTCCTGTGTATCTTCAGCTATGGCATGGACTCAGCAATAACAGTCATGACATCAATCAAAATAAGCACGTAAATATAAATATATAGGATGCTCCTCAAGTAATTTCGCACTCTTGCAGACAACGCACTGCAGATTGAGGATTTTGCCTGCGACAACATCTGTTTCCATCAATAGCACATTTAATTTCGCTGCTAGAAGTTCACAGAGATCTTGGGAGGGCAACTAAAGTCTTTTTCTCTCTGGTTAAATGCAAAAATCTCTATACAAAGTAATTGCACAGACACCTATGGTCTCTTCCTGCAGTCAGAACATCCCCAGGGAATGGCAGCAGCCCAGGGAAAACCAAGACCATTCTCTTCTGAAGACACTGGGTGAGAGATTCAGCATGACGTTTTGGAGCAGGGGTACAACACGTACAGAGAAAGAGCAGCTACAGGAGGAAGCCACCCCACAACACATACTTCTGTAAGGGAACCACAGATCTCCTGCAAAGTGCCAGCTGGGAGAAAAGATCAAAGTCAAACGGGGCTCGGCAGCTGCACCCGCGGGATCAGAATTTCGTACGAATCCGCTCTCCCTTTGCACCGGCATTAGCCACCCTCCGGGGATGATCCATCAGCATCTTCTCAGCCCAGCTTTGGCCGAGCCGTTCGCCGGCCCCTCGGTGCAGGTTTCTGCAGCACAACCTCCTGCCCCCCCTCCGGCAGTGCCAGGGTGCGTGGGCGCACGCGGAGATCTGTACGGGTGTCCCCAAGGACATCACCTGAAGACGACGGGGTGTACAAGCACAGCAGCGCACGCTGTAGCTTACAGCCGGCTACTTTCCAGAGCTAGAGCCCACGCGGAGGTACCGGAGGTACTTCCACCCAGGCTGGCCAGGCAGCGCCAGCATTAAGTGGGAGAGATCAGCTTGCCGTATCGGTGATTCAGCCGAGGCACCCGGGGCATTACGTGACCCCCTCCTTCCCCGCAGGAGTTTTCCAAAAGCCGTCAAGGCTGCAGCCACCACACCAGCAGTCCCCAGGACACGCGACATTCCCGCCGGCCTCCGCCAAAACCCAACGCGCCACGCTCCGACTACAGAACAACTTTTGTAAAAGATTATGTATTACACCATGCTGCATTTGAAACGCTCTTAACACGGGTCATAAATGAAACATAACCCAGCGCATGTGTTTGTGGGGAAAGCTCTGGCTCTTTCAGTGACCTTTCCCTCTGTTTAATTAAAGCTTTCCTTTCTGTTACTACAATTTATTATTAGATCCTGCTATATGAAAAATGCAGCAAAGGGAATGTCATTTACTTAAACTAGTAAGTCATTTTTTGGAAGACCGTGGAAGTATTACTCTGCTGCTTAAGTAAGTTTATCTTTGCATTAAAAGCGCCCTGTCCAGTCACCCTACTTTGAGAAGCGCCCTTTTTATAACTTAGCGCTGAACTTTTAAATAAATACACTTAAAAAAGAAAATAAATCAAAAAGAAAACAGCTCACGCAGGTCGTTGAGCAATAGCACCCGTGGGTGCTCCAGCACGCAGGGATCCCCGGCACGACCCCCGGCAGCTCAGCTGCCTCCCTCCCCAGCGCAGCCCCCCCGTGCACCCTCCCTTCCCCGCGCTCACCTCCCCGCAGCACCGGCCCCTTCTCCCCGGCACCGCCGGCCGCTCTGGAAAGCGTCAAGGGCGACATGAGCCGAGCGAGAGGCGTCCGCTGTGCCAGGGTGCCGCTCGGTTTTCCTCGGCTTCGCCTCCCACTGCTGACACACGCCTGACATCACCGCCTCTCCCGGCGGGGACGCCTTCCCGACCCACCCTTTCCCTCAGATAAAAGGGAAAAACGGAACCGAAGGGAGAACAGAAGGGGGTTTCTACCGAGGGGCTGCAGCCCTTCGGGGCGCCCCGAGGCCTCGCGGGGCGCTGAGGTGGGAGCGAGCGTGGCGAGGGGGGCTGCAGCCGGCAACCCGGACCCCCGCGACGGCCGAGCCCCGGTCTTGCCGGCATTGACTCACGCCCCGAGAGGCAACAGGTTCGACCAGAAGCGTCGTGCCACGTTCCCCGCCGCCCCGCTCCCACGCTTGTAAAAACGATGGGTGTGCTTCAAACATGACCTCTGGAAAAAAAAAAAAAAAACAAAAAAAAAAACCAACGCCTTGCTGCTTCTTATCGGTTGCGGGCGATGACACCCCGTCCCCTTTTATCGCTTCCTCTGGGTTTTTCCCCTCCGGATGCGCTTGGCATTCCCGAGGGCTGTGGGAGATGGGGTCACCTGTCCTAAGGGCAGCGAGGGTGAAGAGGGTGGCATTTGGCAGGGGGACAAAACGCGGCTGCCCCCCCAGCTTGAGCAGCTCCTGCCCAGGCAGGGGACGCACCAGCGGTCCGAGGGTCTGGGTGGGCCCTTCCATGAGGAGCTGCCTGCGCAAATCCAACGCCAGCCCCAGGTGAGATGCATCCCTGATCATTTGTGGTGCCGAGAAGGGGGGGGGGAAAAAAAAAAAGCAAAAAAAAAAAGCTTTTGCATTTGTAAGGAAACCTGCATGGAATTGCCTCAGGATGTGGGTAGAGCTTTGCCCCATTTCCTCCCCACCCAGTGAGATCCAGCCCAGCCCAAAAAGGAGCTGACAGATGCCCGAAGCAATCCTTCCGGGTACATTCAGCGCAAAGACATTCACCTCCTTGCCCAAAGACACACACGACAGGGACAACGCCAGCTCCCCCATCTGCTGCTCCGCTGCAGAAGAGATGGGGAAGCAGCGTTTGAAATTCTGCACGCAGGACACATCTGTGCTCTTACGGACTGAAAAGTGCCCTGTCCTTAAGCTATCTCATTTAAGAACAGTATAAGCTCCTTAGCAATCAACTTCTCTGCAGTCAGGTCCTTAAAAAAAGGCCAATGATTACACGAGTAGCTTCACAATAAGTTGTGGACTAATAACATTTATATCAGTGCACTTAAAATAATCATCAATGAATGCATTAACAAGTTTCTGCTAACACGTCTGGATTCATAAAGACAAGAGGGGAAAAAAGTCCTCAATACAAACAAGGGCAAAAAAGTAATAAAGAATAAACTACAGTAAACCGAATGAAATTCTATAAACACCTTCAAATAAATTTTCTCTTAATTGTGGTCAAAAGGCAATACTCAGGAAACTGTCACTGTACTGGAGTTTTCCTGCTCCCTTCAAATACTCCCTAACTCTGTACAGACATGTTGCTAAATCATTCCTAATTTCTATCTTACCTAAACTACATGCATATTAAAAGACAAAAGAGTTGTAAAAAAAAAAAAAAATAATCTGGAAATCTGAAACTGGTTTTTGAGGGCTGGAGGAACAATTAGGAATAATTAAAATGTTTTTGTGGAAGTTTTGCAATGTATGTTTCCTTTAACTAGATGATTAGGTCCACCTGAGCTAATTAATGTTTTCTTAATAGCCTTCCCATCCATTTAGGTTGCCAGGTCCTCAAAGGCTCCTGAAAACTCCCATTTAGCATAGCAGGGGCTGCCTGTCTGACTCTACAGGTAGAATTTGGCCCGGTCAAGGTTTGTTTTCTGGGTCTTTTTGGAGAAGGTGGAGGTGCAAAGCTTCCCCGATCACACCTCATTACTCAGGCACCTCCGTGCACCAGCCAGACTCCTACCACCCAGCTGCTGCTCTTGCCAGCCCATGAGTTTAAGCTGCCTGCATTTCTACTGTGATCCTCTTCGAGATACTACAGAACACTAAACAAAAAGATATTGCCCTCCTAACCCTCTTTCTCATACAAAAAGAGCTGTAACTGTAGTCTTATGAGACACAAAGCAGGCACAGACTGCTTAAGTAGTGAGACACATTATTAAAAGCAGCAGCTGGTTTTTTACCTGGCCGATCTTGCATCCAGTTTTGAATAAAATGCAAGTTTGTCTGGGCCTGACAGCAAGAGCTCACTGGCTCAGAAAAACGGCCCCATCAGGATCGCAGGCAGGAGCTGGCAGAGCCCCCGCCTTCAGAAACGTGCAAGAGAGCTTCTCAGGGGCTTTGCTGAATATTCCTATCATCCTGATGCATTTTGTTTAACAAAAAGATTAAAAAAATTCTTGGTGTTTTTTTTTTTTTTTTCGCAACGGGGTGAAAAATCTGGAGAGGAGCTGGCTGGAGGGGTTGTGTGACCAAGCACTTCTGCAGAGCTGCAGCACCAGCCTGGGGCACAGCACATGCCAGGGTTGCATCTGGGATGTTTCCAAGGTCGATGGTAAATTCTGACCAAGATCTAAATTACCCACATCTTTGATTTTTCACCCAAAGGATCGTCGGGTAAGGTCAGCGTGGAAGTGCAAACCACACTGCAGCGTTTGCAGCAGCCTTTCCATCGGGAAGCACTTTCAAAGCACCTCGTGGTACGTGCGATGTCTGTAAGGAGCTTCAGCAACCAGCATCCCGGGAACCGCCTGGGAACGGCAATCTCCAGACAAATCTGGCAATTCAGACCAAGGAAACATAAAAGATTTCTGCCCATAGGAATGCACCCCGCCCCGATGAAGGAAATTACCACCCTGCTGGCAACACTGGAAGAAGGGCTGCATTTCAGCCCCTCTGCTCCAGTTTGCTGGCTGGCATGCCACCTTCAACTGAAATCTCTTTGTTTTAAATTGCTATGCCTGGCCACGGAGGGAGGCATTTGGGTAGATGGCAGGAGAGCCAAACCGCCCCACCTGCAGCAACTTCTGAGAGAAGGCAGCAGACAGCTCCCACCTGTGCCAGCATAAATTGGCAGAGCTCACCTGGAGGCATCCTTCATCTCTTACATATTAAGCCATTCCTCTAAAAGCCTCTTCAATCGTATTTTTTCTAATGCATTATGATCCATCCTCACTGGGTTCTCACTAGCATCGGAATTAACAAGAACCAGAGATGTTTCGGCACCAAACTGTCCCAAAACACGTATGTTTTGGGGCAGGTGACACTCAAGCAACTTTCCACACATCTGGAAGGAACTGAATTTCAGAGCAGCCTCGTAACAGCTATGTGTTTATTTTAAATAATTGTGTGAGCTTAGTATCTTATGTCTAAATCAATGGCTGCTACTTCAATTGGTGAGAAATAAACACCGTAAAAGAAATCTCTGCCTAATTAGATCCGCCTGCTGAGAAGCCTGTATGAATGCTGTTGTGTTCTGAACCATTCAGCAAAGCAGGACAGCAAATTTACATTTACTTGATGTTCTGCAAGGGAAAACTTACGGCATCAGCTCTTAGTATATATTAAATTAAAAGAAAAATATCATAAATATTACCCATTTCAAAACTAGTATACTCTGACGAAAACACTTCTGAGAACTTAATGCGTTCAAGACAACCAGCAGTAGAATCAAAATTCTTGTAATTTAAAACAATAGCATAGCAAGATTAGTTCTTCTCTTCAGATATTATAGTTCATTTATCACCAGGGAGTCGCCCACAGAAACACAATGAAGTGGGAGAACAAGTCAAAAAGCCAGCAAACTGCCTTCTCAAATTCCCATCCCTCAGAGGATCACCACGTATTGGCTGAACGCAGAATAAACTCAACTCATACCATAATACATGCTCCATAAACAAGACGAGGCATTGTTTATCTCACCAGTGAGAAGAATAGGGGTAGAGATAAAAGGGAGATCTATTCTGTTTTGAAACAGCATACGAAGTCCTGGGACCTGTTTTATGCTTTTCCTAATTGATTCAGAAGAGACTGGGGACAGGATCTTGGCATGCCACCCCATAGCAAGCAGGAGGCATTTCTCCAAGCAGGAGACATCTCTCCGTATTAACTGCAGCTGAAGGGAGAATATGTTTGCAAAGCAGCAGGACTGCAGAGTTAATCCCAGGTCTGAGCTGAAATCTGAACAAGGGTTGCCAAACCCAGGTTTTTTTATGCCCTGTGAGACTTCAGGATTATAATGAACTGAGCTCAGTGTAACCTCCAGCCAGTATGGAGCCACTGCTTTTATCCACAAAGAAAAAAGCAATTTTCATAAACGACACAAGAAATAATTCTCCATTTTCAGCCTATTACAGCACTGGAGCACAGTGCTTCCCTCGGTGCCCATCAGCTCGCAGTCCCAGGCAAAGGGGTAAAAACACAGGCTCGCTTATCTAGAAACCGCTTCTAAAGCAATACAAGCTTTCAGGAGTGACTTACGGAAACAAAACTCCTTTCTCCAAACCATCTCAGGTCAACCAGCAAAATATTAATAGCCGGACTCAAACCTCCCCAGCCAGCTTTACATAGACAGACAGCCACGGCAGGTTCTCCTGGTCCAGCCCTGAGTTAGACACCGTCCTCTCCAACAACACACGTTCCACTCACGGATGATTGACGGTACATGCGCAAGCGTTGGCAAGGCTGGGTGATACAGATCTGGAGATTGCTTCATCCAGGTCTGCCTTGCAAGTTGCTTCCTGTGAAGAGTTCTCAACCTTGGACTTCACGCAACAGTGTTGATCCAACAACAAAATCCTGGGATAACCACTGTGCTCCAAGGCTCGTATTTAGGTCTCTTCGCCTAAAGACCTACTTGGATAAAGCCAAAAGATTTCACTTTTTGAGAAGGACGGTTATATTTGTTGGGATCTAATTGACATTGCATTAATGGGTGCAGTTAATTTTATATATTTTTATTATTATTATTTTAAAAATTTTATTCTAAATATGGACTTGGCTCTCACCAGGTGCCTATGATGAACACATTAAGCAAACACAGCTATGTCTGACAACATCCATTAGCATTGCAGAAAAGACATGGAGAGCAGAATAAAACCCCCTGGTGTGAATTCAACTGGAGCACAGGCACCAATTCCTGTTCAAAGCCTCCCACCTGAAACTCAGCAGCTTTCCCAATGCAGCAGGTATCAGAGAGGCTTGCACACCCAGAGATCACTTGTATCTTTAAAATTAGGAAAGGCCAGCTTGGCCTTCATTAGACTTGGACTCAGCTTTTCCCTTTTATTGAGTTTATCAGATGCACTTATATATAAACATCACTAACTGGAGAAGTGGAGCACAATAAGGACGCTCTTTCCCAGACGGCTAGGGATAAACACAACAGCACTTTTGATCCACAGTGTAAACAGCAGGATAGCACCAGCACATGGTGGTTGTGAGTTTGGCTCCATCCCAAAAAGCGAAGCAAGAAAATTCTGCTAAATCCAGCAAAACTAGCACCTCTGCTCCAAAAGACAGGCATAGTTTACATGCCTACTCCCCTCTTGCCTGCTGCTTCGGAAAGGACTGTGCTTGCTGACTCCTTGGAGATTCAGGCAAGCTATACAGACTCCTCTCTCTCTGAAATAGATTCTGATACATTCATAAATATGAACAAACAACAATATTGGTTAAAAGGAGACTCCTGCCTGCCGCATCACAGGCAGCAAGGCTATAGCTACACTGAAATAAACAGCAGCGTCTCGGCATTTTAACTCCAAGACCAAGTCGGGATGTGGGTGCCTCTCTAGACCCAGCGTCTGCTTTCCCCCCTGAAAGCAATCCGATTCCAATTATTTCCATGGATCACATCAGAAGTGCACTTTATATTTCAAACCCTGAAACACTTTTTGTATAAAGAAACTGTTTGCATATTTAGCTACATGTTAAAAGTAGTCATGACTCAGGACAAGCTATGGCTTAAGCAATTTTTGTCCCTTCCTATCGACACCAGACACAAATCCCTAAGGATGCTACAGCCATATCCAACCCCACTTTTTCAATCAGCTTATTGGCATTAAACCTTCCCTCTGCATTTAGGTTCCTCTCTCCCACCTTACCTTTTAATCTCTATCCTCTGTTGTATAACTATCATTACAGTAAAGCAGACGACTATTATTTCCAGTGTAACATATCCACTGCAGAGGTGACCTTTGGTTTTTATTTTATTTTTCTTAAACACAACTCCTGCTGCATTCAAAGGCAACGCCTCGTAACTAACTGTAGCAGGGCGTGACTTGGTATCTGGGCCCTTCTGACCTTAAAAAATTTTCTTAATCTGCCTGGTTGATGTTGTAAACTGAAATCCCACAAGCATAAAAAGTGCTTGGCGAAGCAATGCTTCTAGCCAGGCAGGCTGCGTTTTCTTGGAGAGCATCACTGGTCACAGCTGGACATCTTGGCTAGAGAATGATCTGTGCTTGACCTGACTGGAAAATCTTGTAGATGTTGCCTAAAACCAGAGAAGTACTCAAGAACAAGAGGAGCTCCTTGATGCTCTCCTTTGACGATCAATGGGTGCGTTAATGTTGACTTGATTTTTCTAGGGTTCCGCTTGTGTCACTGTCATTTAGAACAGGCATGGTAAGAGAGACCCAGGATGAAACTATGTGCTTTACTAAACAAAGCAAAGGAAGGACGTATGAGTTCAACCTTGGACACACAGCTATATAACGATACCAAAAGAAACCAAGTCATAGCCTGCTCTGGAAAAAAGAAAACATCAAGTTGGGAGCTTGAAGGGGAATTACTCTCAACAAGAAAGTTTTGTTAAGCTGTGTTTTTTGGCACAAATACACTAAACAGTATCATTTTGCAAATGTAAAATTCCCTGGCAGGAAGCACACACTTCACGTGAACTCCTGCCCAGATCATTCCCGGGGAAGGAGAACAGCAAAACCCCAGGTCTCCATCTCCTCATGGCTTAGATGTGTCAATGAAGACATGACCAAAAAGAAACCACACACACCCTGCCCAACAGTGCGGCTCCTGCACGTGCAGTCCTGGCTCTTCCCCCCAGCTAAGTGGGTTAAATAATTCTTCAAAGACTGTCAGGGCTCAGTCCCGTTGCAGGGAGACGTATGCGGCTACAGGACTGGGCGAGCTCCCAACACATCGTGTGCTTGGGTTGCATGATGGGTGTCCAAGGCCGCCGGCAGAAGAGCCTGTCGGGGCTCGCTGACGGGGGCTTTGAGGGAGCCGGCGGTGCAATACGGGACCCTCTGCCCTGCTTAAACAGCAAGGGAGGTCGTTGGCAGAGTTCACTCTGCAGGAGACACGCTGGGGAGCAGGGAGGTGGAAAAAGAGAAGAACAACGTCCAGTATTTGGCACTTACTCTCAATCCCCCCGTTACAATTCACTGCATCAAGGAAACATACAGTTGCCTAAACAGGCTTGCAGTTTCACGCAGTTCCCCCCGTATTTCAGGGGTATCAGTGGAGCCTTTTATCGCTTCGCACACAAAAACCACCTACGAAAGCCAAGTGACAACACTGCTTGAGTACAAGGCCTTTAGTTTGGGACTTGCAGAAACCCAATTGTTTCACACTTCTGCAGTTATACCTGGAGGCTGTCAAAATTCCTGCCCAGACTGTCCTGGGACCACCAAACTCAAGATGACACATGAGCCAAAGCTGGCAAAGGGAGTTTCCACTATCTGTGTGACGGGGGGAGAGTTCTACTGCGTCAGTGCCAGCAGAATTCTCCTTCTGCCTCCAACCCTTGGTCTTTTGCTCACTAGTCTAATAAGCAACAGCTTAAAAAAGTATATCTTGACATGCCATGCCATCCCGCCTCCCCCCGAAGAAAAATCAGATGCAAAAAACTTACTTTTCTGGGCTTAACTTTGTCTTGTAAGTCGTACTGGCCTATTCCTTTGTAACTTATTCCAAGCCACCACGGGATTCCTTGTTTATCCTGAAAAATGGACGTCTACGTGAACCAAGAGCTACTTCAGAATTACGCAAGTCCAAGATTACAGCCTATTTCATTCTGTGGCAAGTACGAGTAGGTACAGAACAAAGATTTTTTTTTTTGCAAACAAATTGATGTGAAGTGGATTGCTGGAGTGAATGTTGAAACTTTCTTGCCTCTGCCTGAGAAGGCAAGGGGAGAAACTAGGTGGTGGTTGTGCAAAGTGGACAAAAAAGCAACAGTGCTGCTGAAACAAGGGGTGTCACTCATTGCGGGAGTGGCTGTGAGGGGGGAACGATACGGGACAGAAAAAACCGTGGCCAATGACTGCATCCACTAAATTCAGGCATAGACAGCCGCAGGAGGAGAGAACAGCGCAAAACATCAGCTTCTCGGGTACCATTGTCATGGCCATGACTCAAAGTAAGGAGACATCATCTCTGCTGCACAAACTCTTCTGCACAAAACACTTTGGCCCAGGCTCTGCTCTACAAATGGGAATAAATGGTGTATTTCCATCACTCTCCAAAAATACTTCTCAGCATTTCCCCACTCCAAGTACACACCCACTAATCACCTGCCGCTTCTACATTGTATGTTTTTCTAATCTTGATTAGAAATGTCTCTGGGGAAACTATTAACTGCTTCGGATCTAGAAGTGATATCCAGTTTAATTAAGGTGATTCGAATTTAGCTCCTGATAGGACTACAGAAGGTTTTACAAAGATTCCTTTCTGTCTTCTGTAGCACATAATGCTTTGCTGCTCTCTGGAAACAGTTTTTAAGGAATATTGAAGGGGGGAAAATTATAGATGTTGAAAAATGCAGGGTTTAACACTGACAGAAGGGTACTGAATCATCAGACTACTCCTATAGGAATGTAATCACACGTAATAAGGTAAGCAATCACATTATCTATGGGCATTTACTAACCTTTACTCCATAGTAATGAACTCCATATGTTGGCAAAGCTTCTACCACTTTCATGTACCTGTAGACAGATTTATAGCGTATCAGATGATTTTCTCTGAAGGGAATAATATCTATTAACATATTTTTTTCACACACGCATTCAGGACATGTCATTTATCATTTGCATATTTTGAAGGTCTTAATAATTGAAGGCCCACGTTTTCAGAAAAAACTTAGCATCCTGGCTTGGGGAAAGATGTGATATTTCAGCAAAGTTAAAGCAAATGGAAAATCTCTTATACAACAAAACATTCCATCTCTTATCAGAGGGTCAGAGAACCAAAAGTAAAAATTCTGAACTGAACACGTGAACCTTTTGGGAAACGTTGTCAGTAAAGACCTGCCTATAATTATTCCATTATGGCACTCTGGTTACAATGGATAGGCTCCAAATGCAAGTGTTTATGCAGTTGTACAACTGTTTCATGAGGCAATTCAGAAAACCATAGGACAGACAATTTTTCTCCTTGTTCTTATTGAAAGAAGGCCCTGAATTATTGAGACAGAGTTACAGGCATCGAGGTACGCGAGAAAAACTCAAGTTGTCTACATCGTGCAACCATGGCAATCATCTCAAACTTCTCAGTTCGTGACACATCCCACTGCATTTACCTGTAGGAAGTACAGTAATATTAATGGTAAATTAAAAATAAAATTCCACAGGCTCTGTATGCATCTTGGAAGACCTTGTTCTTTTGAAAGCCAAATTCTGAACACTTCAACAAACATGCATTTGGGTTTTTTACAGGATCTAAGGTGATACTCGCCCTTAAGAGTTTGGTGTGAAAACTAATTGATAGCAAGCAGGGTATGGAGAAGAGTCTTCCAATAAAATAAGGTCCAAATAATTTCTTTTATGTTTGAGATATCTGAATGAGGACACACAACTGCAAGCCTGTGAAATCTGAAACTTGAAATAGTTTACTTTTGAAATAGAACTCAATAAAAAATCTGACAGATATAAATGGTAAAGTTTGCAAGCAATAATGACCAAAACAGCCTGCATTGCCACTTCTCAACAAAAAAAGAAAAAAGGAAAAATATCATCTTCACAAATTAACAAGTGTCATACTCACTGAACAATGGCTTGTCCTCTGGTCAGACCTTTAATTTGTGTATAATGCTCAATTACTCTGTCCTCACTGCAAACCAAACACAAAACCCAATTTAGAGACTCAGTGACTTTTTTCATGTGTGACGGCATCTGTTGAAAATCAGACGCCTGCTCAGCATGCAGAGAAGTGTCCCTCTGTACATTTCTCGCTCTGGTTTACATTCTGTTTCTTACTGATTTCTTTCCCACCCTTCATTAAGCAGCGTGGAGCTGCCTGGCTGATCCCCGCCATCGCATGCCGCGTTCCAGGCTAATTAATGAATCGTTTCGGATCAGCCTGTTCTGCTGCAGATGCTGCTGCAGAATAAGGGTACTAATCGTATAAATTCATTTTCACGTTCTAAAGGACCAAAACTTCAAAGGATAGTTAATGCTCCATATGCAAGACAGAGGAAGTTAAACCAGAAATGTTTTCATTCCAGTGTATTTCCCCCCCCCTGACATTTCACAGGTGAAAAAAAAATATAGATCTGTTAGCAATGACCTTTTTGTGTTTTTCCTCCTATATACTTCAACATTTTGTTTTAGCGGAACGCGAAATAAAATATGCATTTAAGTGTCAGACACTCGAAAGCAAAGAAAAACACAGCAGTATTCATTCTGAAAAAAACAAATCATAAGCAAGTACTAGTATGTATACTTGAAAATCCATCAGGTACACATCAAGCCTAGAAAAATGAAACAAATGAGGGAGTCAAACTTGCACAAAGGGCATCAATTCCAAGGAAACAATATCGTTGATTCATCCCAAATGCTGTGTTCCTTTACGGCAGATTCAAGCCACAAAATTGGACCTGCCTTTCCGTTTCCAGCTTTTCTAGCTTATTTCCTCCCCGCTCCGTCCTATTGAGGAGAGCAGCTGGGTGGGCATCTGGCAGCCAGCCAAGGTCAACCCACCACAGAGGCTGTACTGTGTGACAGTTGACGAGCAAGGTGCTCTTTGCAAAGCCAAGCTTGGCTGGAGTTCAGATTTCAGCTCCTTCTAACGCGTGGTCCCCACGTACTCTCATCCAGCCGTTTCTGATCCAGCAATTTAATTTGAGCGAACTTTCAATGAGGGATTTGCATTGGATCTTGCATAATTTATAACCTTCTAAAAACTGGAAATACTTGAACACAAGCAATTAACTCCAAGTCCTATATCACAGAGGCTGAAAACTTTTAAGAGAGTTTGCAAAACTGTTTGAAAATGATCTTGTCATTACCATTCATAGCAACGATTTACATTTTAAATTAAATAGCTCACCAGTAAGCGAGTGATGGATGCTCCTGCAGTGTCTTGGTAGGAAAGACAGGCAGCGTCTTCAAGTCTTTTCTAGTGTTTTCATCACTAAAAACCAAAAATGGCACAGAGTCACTGCTAGTGAATCATAGATGCAATCATTAGTTTCAGCAGAAGGAAGGGGCTGTATTTGCTACCCAAGAACATGGTGCATTGCCCCATATCAGGCTGTCATAGCAACGTAACTCTATAGGCCCTCTCACATGACAGTGATGTATACGGTGTCATGCAGGCTCCTGTTGTAACTCATTATACAGACACGTGATTCTTGGGCCACTGCGGCGGGAGCACCGTATCAATATTTACTTTGCACACACACTCACCCTATTTGCTGAGTGCAGAATGAGCCCTGAAACAGCTGCAGAAGGAAAGCCTCTGCCCAAAAGCAAGGCTCATAGTGCTAACTTTTGCTCTACCTTTAGCTAAAATCGTACCTCCGGACAATAAATTGCACGAAGCAGCGTGGTATTTGTCAAACCTCAGAGTTTAACAGTGATCTGATTCAAACCAAAAGGGTTTCAGTTCATATATTTTAAAATATTTTCACTGAAAATAGTCTTCCTGGACTGCTCATTCTACACACAGTTCAAAGTTTTGGACTCCAGGCCAGCCTGGAACAAAGCAAAGGGAGTTGAAGTAGGTGAACGTGAATTGTCACAAAAAAAACCAGCAGAATATTTAAAAATCTGTTTACAAACATCAGTAAAATGGTTAATATTTTCTCCTTATATGCTCCATTAATTAATCAGCTGAAACTTGCACACCTCATTTCTGCAGGATTTCTGCGTGCCTTTGCAGCAGCACTAACAAGCACGAACATGACTTTTCTATGCAAAGAACGCACCAGTCACGTCCATCAGCATCCGCCTCGACTTCTGCATCCAAGCTTTCCTTGAAGGTGTTTTCCTGCTTCCGACCTCTGCTTTCATCAGATTCCACTATCAGAGATTTCATCTGAGCTACGTTCCCCCTCTTCCCTCAAAACCAGCACCCTGTGCATCAGCGGAGGGGACCGGAGCACAGAAATCTGCTCCGTGGGCACCACGGATCGACCTCTGCAGACGGAGGAGGCAGCAAAGCCCTACCACGCTCCCATCTCACGCGGCAGATGTCACACGGAAGGCCCAGTAAATTAAAGCTTTTTGTTCCTCGGGGAGCACAGGCTAATCGCTCTGCAAGCTTCTTCCCCAGCCCTGACAATGTGCCTCAACCCCGACTAAGAAGGACCACCTCTGGGGACAAGGAAACAGTTCAATCAACAGCCTATTTATTCTTCAACATCTTTGATGAAGTTGCCAAGAAGGGGGTCAATTAGCGCCGAGGAGCTGTTGTTGCCGAGCTTTCCCGAGCCGGCACTCTTCTGCCAGGAATATGCACTTTTCTTTGCAAACTGGCCAGCACCCAAGTGCCCCAAACGGGGACAGCTGGGTAGAAAATCAGGATCTCTCCTCTCAATGCTCAAATACAGCAAATGCTTACAAAAGCTGAGGGGGTTTTATTCACCATTTAAAAGCCCATTTTGATGGGATCAAAAGGCTGTAGGACATCTCAGCTTGCAGCGAGAAGGTAGATTACCAGGGGTTTGTAGGGATATATGAAAATGCAGACAAAGCACACCCTCCCGAGGCCTCAGAAACCAGAGCAAAAAAAAAAAAAAAATCCCAAACCAAAAAACCAAGCCCTGAGCAACCTGGCCTGATCTCACAGCTGACTGCTCTCGGAGCAGGAGATTTGGCCAGAGGTCCCTTCCAACTTCAATCATAGACTCACAGGATAATTGATTATTAAAATAAAAATTTCTTCTTATTTTTAAGCCTGACTCTTAACTGCAATGGCTGCCGTAGCAGTCAGGGTTGGCAGGGAAATACAGCGAACTAGGAGAGGTTTTGGAAGGAAGCAATAACAAAATAGCTCATTTTTACGAAACAAAAGGGCTGTTCCTCTAAATATAGATTCTCAACCTCCAATATTCATAATCAGAGGTTTAATGGCTGGTCTCTAACCCCCTGTTTAGAAACTTCGTTGCTGGCAAACAACAACCGCTGAGCACTACGGAGGCCAATGCCGGGAGGCCAGGGCTGAGCTCCAGGAGAGGCAGCCGGGCAGGGGGGGACAGGTGACTCCCCAGCTGTCACCACCACAGCCGGGTGGAGAGGTCCCAAGCTCTCCTTCACCAACCATTACGGGGCCAGTAGCCTCCCCGTCACTCAGACTCTGCAGAAATGCCACGAATCCTGGCAGCTGCGTCCTACCGTGCTCTGAAAAGCCACCTCTTGCATAATTCGTAGCCTCCGGCCGGGCTACTCACCTTCCCGTTTGGTTTTTGGGCCCCTTGCCTCTGGACCTGGTTGAGTAGCAGCTTGCTTTATCCTCATCAAATGCCGAAACGAGGGCGCTAGTTAAGCTCTAGTGATGAGTAGCAGCTCAACAATATGGAAATGTCCACCACGGAATTTAAACCGAGCGCCAGGCAGCCAGCACACCCACCTCCCCAACGCGGTTTGTGGGCTTTGAGCTGGGACGTATAGTGACCAAAGGGCTGCAATCATGTCTGGGCCGTGACGCGGGGCACGTCCCTCCAGCACTGACCCAGAACCACAGGCCCTGGTGCAGTTCGTTAGCAGGCAGAGTCCGCAGAGCTGTGACGACTTACAGCAGAGCTGGACCTTCTCTGCTCTTCTGCCAACCTACAAACCCACCCAACTTCTCACAATAGTGGAAAATATACTTTTATGAGGCAAAGTTGGCCCTTGGGACTTCCCTTCCTGAAGGGACCCAACCCCACACCCTGAGGTTCAGACACACCATGCCGTCCACCTGCAGCTGGAGCGAGTCTGTCAAAACGGACTTAAAAGGCCTGAAAGTCTCTGAGAAGCCACACGAGGGTTTTATTTTTTCCTGCATAATTGTAAGATAAAGCATAAAACAATCCTAGAAAAATGTAAAAGACCTGGGAGAAACGGAGCACAGCTCCTTGCACGCTGGATGCCTTCAGACAGCGCAGGCTGGCACGCGGCAGCCCAGATCTGCTGACTGCGTGCCTGAGGATTAGCATTTGGGATGATTCACGGCTTCAGGGATAATAAAAGCCTCCAATGATCCTCCCCCTCCTTCCACAGAATTCATTATCACTTCATCTGCACCGAGGAGCCCAAGCACATCTCCCCTTGACCTTCAGGATCACTTTCCCAAGCCCGCCGAGATCCAGCCGCTCCCCAGAGGTGACAACTCCAGATAGCAGGAGCGACGGTTTGAATTATTACCTGTTCCTGTTTGGTTTCACAACGATCACAGGGCGATACAGAAATCACAGGGTAGACAGCCCCGGCTCCAGATGTCCAACCGTCTACGGTATCTACCAGCCAAACACACCAGTGTTGTATCTGGCATGTCCACGGGCGGTTCTCATCAGGGCAGGAGGACTCGGCTGTCAGGACAGAGAGGCCCACTTGCATTTAATCTGACCTCTGCTACAGAGGGGGCTTCTTGGCTGATGGTTCTTGGCATAATTTCACTATATAAACTTAAACCGCCCAGTCAACGGGACCGAACGTTTTTTGGCAAAAGGTTTGTTTATTCCCCAGGAGGAAAATATAGGAAACTCTCATCTCAAGTATTTTTCCACTATGGAGAAGAATTAAAGAAAACCAGCAGACGGACCCTTTCCTTCCTATCCCACCCTCTAAATGGAAGTTTTCTCTCCGGCAGATATCGAGCAGAACTTGAAAGATCTGGGCAATGTAAATGGAAATCTACATCAGACCCTCCTCACGCCGAACCTCAGCTTGCATGCTTGGTACTGTACATATTTAATTTTCTGTCCCAACACGAACAAACGTCGGGCAAGATGCTGTCCCAGCAGCACACCCTGCTCGTCGGTGCCACCTCTATGGAGATGGAGGGGCAGCTTGTCTCTAAAATAACCAACAGCAATATTTAACCACGTACCACACTATGAATAGGAGTTCCCACGTTCAAACTACTATCCCTAGCAGCAAACCAGGACCAATCCCACACGCCTCCTACAACCCGCTGATGTTACAGTGCAATTTTAGGCATCTTGCTAAAACCCCACCAGAAATCTGGGAAGGAACCAAGCCAGACTATCGTGGCATGCTCTGCCTAAAGCACATTATTGAAAATTAAAAAAGACTTACATATTTATGCTCCCAGAAAGTGCATCTTCACAGCTTGTAATTGAGTGATAAAACACTCCCTGCTAGGCAAAGATTTACAGAACTGTGCTAATTAGGACCATTTGTCAATGGCTACCCAGGCTTTTCCCTGCGCCCACTGCCAAAAACTGCTTATGCCTGTTGCTAACGCAGGTAAGAGCTTAGATGTAATAAGATGTGGTTAATGAGATTAGCATAAAACGTGAAGAGCAATAGACATACCCAGAGCAGCAAAAGCAACATATTGGACTACAACATAAAAGCTTATCAGCCCACATCATCTTTGTAAATATTAACAACTTGATAAGGATAGGACTTCAGACAACTTTTAACTGACTGAAGTGATAGCAGGTGTGTCTGCCTCTGCTGAATCATGTTGATAACACTTTATAAGGTAGGAATTTATCACTGGGTAAAGTACATCGTATAGTGATTTTCCTCTATTCTCAAAGCCTCTTGACCTCACGTAAATACCTACTCTTGCGTTACTACGTGATCATTAGAGTAAGTCAAGTCCTGGGTCTTCCTGACTGTCACTATTTTATATTTGGTTAATTCTTGAAATGAATTTTAGGCACACTGCAGGTAGAATTTAGAGCGGCCTTGTTTCTAGAAAATATCAACCAACCTCTCAAGTTAACCTGAAAGTTATCTCATGGACACCTAAAAATCAGCAGACACTTCTGAGAAGCGCACACGAGATACAAGGAAACACGGAGCTTCACAGCTAAAGGACAATACAAAATTACCCTGCATCACAAAGACACTTCAAAAACTTTCCATTAGGATTTTTCTTCTTACTCTGTTCAAGGTATTTAAAGCTAGCAAAATAAATACATAGAAAAGCACACAATTAGACTAGATACTTGAAAGCTTGACAACTTAAGTTTTCAGAGGGCTGGTCAGGTTACTCGGATGATGTTAGTAATGGTCCAATTTCTTGAGAATAACCACTGAATTCCTTTGCTACGCGATTACAAGCAATGCTATAACATCCCGTGCTGCTGCCCACGCCCCAGCCTGGTCCTAAAGTGACTTTCTAAAGTGACCAGACTTAGGGTAGCATCACCAAGGTGCTCCCACTATTCCATGCATTCACAGATGAGAGCTGGCAACACGGACCATCACACTGCAGCTGGATTGCTTCAGCAACAGGTGCCTTTTCTGTAGGCTTTTGTTTTGTTTTAAAATAAATGCAAGGGCAGAGCATGGCAACCTCACGCTCCCATGGAGGTTGGTCTGCCTTTCAAGGTACCACAAGAAACAGGTGTGGGGAGGAAGCAGCAAGGCAACGGAGGGGAAAAAAAAATAAGCGGGGTTAAAAGTGCAAGAGAAAAAAGGGGAGGAAGGAAAACAGAGCAGGGAAGGGATGGGGAGAGCCGATGGATTTAGCAGCTTTCGAGTGTGTCAAAGCAGCAGGATCTTGGCAGCAGGATTTTGAAATGTGCTTTCTGACAAATCCTCTTTTGTGACAAGTGCCAGACGTTTCCCATCATTTCCCAACCTTTCAGTTTACGGTCTGCTGGCACGCTCAAGAAACTTATTCTTCTATTGAAGGAAGACCAAGATCTGGAAAGGCCATGAACAAGGGGCTCCCGTTGGCACAGGACAGCCAGAGCTGAACTGTAACCCCCCCAGCCAGCAGGGAGCTTTGCCTGGGGCAGGGCTGCAAAGTCTGCCACTTCAATACCAGATAAGAACCACCTGCCCAGAAAGGTATTTGAAGGAGCATTTGTAAGAGCCTTCCAAACCCTGTACGTGAAAAGGAACACGATAAGCAGCGCAGATGGCTTTTTCAACACCAGGCTTTTTGTACATCTACGCTGCGGCCGTGCTGTGGATTCCCACGCTGTGCGGCAACAACAGCTTTAGTTTCACGGCTCGAGAGGGACTTGCACCAAACACAAAGTGTGGCCGGGGCTGGGCAACCCTTCTCCACGCTTAGCACAGCCTGGACCACAGCCTTGGACCCCTGGCTCTGACCTCCAGCTCCAGCCCTGCTCCTTTAGGCTAATTTCTCTGCTTCCCAAGCCATGCCTGACTTTCCGAATGAGCGGCAGGTGTGCCTACCGATCTCACAGGGGTTTGGTGACCCTACTCCTTGGCTTTTGGAAGATGGACCAAGAGCACCAAGGGAAAAGCAACATTTCCCATATCAGATATAGGCATGCACCTCTCTGAGGACATGGGGACCAGACAAACAAGAACGTGAGCTGCTCCCAGAGCCACCTTGGCAGATGAGGCACCGTTTGTCTTTCCACTTTGCAGACGAGGAATGGGGTGGCGAGGAAGCAGTTCTGCATGGCTAGAGAAAATCTGTGACCTGAACCTGTCCTAAATTCTCAGGTCTTCTTTTACAGCTCTTGATGTGAAATATGAACATTCTGAAGATAAAACCCTTCCGTCCTTGAACACCACACCTACCGTTGGTGACGGCTCACAGTCCCACGGATCTGGTACAGTATATCCACGTTTACAGAGCTGCTCAGCCATACCGACAGCATGCATTACAGTGCTGCTCTATCAGACCAGATGGGAAGCAGAACAGCTCTGCTTTACCTGGGGATTTACTGCAGAGCAAAAGATGACTATTCACAGTTGATACAACGTTTGAAGGATCCCAAACCCTTCCTCGCAACAACAGACTGTTATTTCTAACACTCACGCTTTCTTCCTGTTCACACAAAAGTCAGCTTAGCCATATTAGTTGTGGGGTTTTAGCATGTCTGAGTACAGCAGCAAAGTTTAAAGCTTGTTATCACAGCCCTGCGTGCTGATACAGAGATACATGGAACCACAAGAAAAATAAAGTATCCAAATAACGATAAAGACCTGACAAATCCACAAAAGCAAAAAAGCTGAGGCTGAAAAGCTGTCGTAACATTTCCTCAAAGAACAAAATACACTCTACACGATAGATCCCAACCACCACGGGAAGGAAAAGCAAAAGAGATTTATTTTTGCTTTTTTTAAAGCGAGGATGTTGTTCGGAGTCAGACCGGAGCCCAAACTCCCGCTCGCAGCTGATGGTGCAAGGCTGGAGAAACTCTCTGTAGACCTGACAAAGTTTTCCAGATATTCAACAGAAGGGAGGTGAATACATTATAATGCAAAAGCCATGAAATTTAATTTTACAACAGGAAAAGGCAATGTGTTTTAATGCTTGACCTGTACTTGAGAGAATTTCTAGGGACAAAGGGGAGAGCATCTTTTACCTAAGGCTGTGGATGCCACGATGCTACTCCAAGCCTAACAGCTACAACAGCAACATGCCTCCGACTTGTCCCCTGCATGGGAAACAACTTGGGAGATGATGAATTTTCTAGCACCACGCTTGCCTTGTCTCTCATCTGCTTTGGATGCAGAGCACAGGCAAAAGCCCTCCCTTGGTGGCTGGGTTGTACCCACTATAGCACTGCCTCTCTGAGTTAAAAGTGCCTTAAACGAAAAGCAAAGCAAAGAAAGGACTGTGGAGGGACAATTAAAGAGGACAAAACACAACCACCCCTTTGCTGCCCCTCAGGAAACCGTATGAACATCATGCATATGAAATCTAAAAATGTGTGTTCCTTACCAAACTGCCATAATTATGTGTAAACATTAAAAGTTACACTGCCATATGCAAGTAGTAAATCCCATTAGATCAGATTATTAAATTACTGAAAACATGCTTTTTTTTCTCTCCATCTAATCCTTTTTGCTCATTTCACCCACAGTGCTTCCACCTAATTCAGCCCAATTCATCTGCTGCATAATAAGTATACTATATCAATTCCTTGAGAGCCCTTACAGAACTGCTTTAAAATAGGAAATTGTAAAAAAACCCAAACCATTAAAATGACATCATTGCAGAGACTATGTATGCTTTGGTCTGCCCTGAACTGCATGAATCTACAAGTAGCACCAGCAGAAAAAAAAAACCCTTGCTGTTAAAAGTCTAGCCAAAAATTAGGGTCTTAACTACATATTTTTTTTGTAATTGCACCTGGTTTACACAGTGAATTTCCACTTTTTATTGAAAAATAGACCACCAGGACAGAATGACGTTTTCATCTCAGAACTGCTGGCGAAGTGCTCAGGGAGATGGAGCTCAGCAGCAACCTGCGCGGCTCTCCTCTGCCTGCTGCCTTCCCTCGGCTACCCCTTCCTCATGGTACACTGGGGTGTGTAACCCCAAAAATGAACTGCAGTGACTCATCAAGAAAAACAAGACCTGCACACTGCTAGAGAAAAATTACTGCAGTTTTCAACCAGCTTGCTTTGAAGAGGGTATAAAATTCAATTAAGCAGAGAGCTCTTCAGGAAAGTGGGTATCTGATACCTGTCAAGTAGAGGAATCATTATCATCATATGAAATATATATCAAATGTGACTTTCCCTAAACTTGTTCATTTACTACCTTGATTCATTAGATGTTCCCAAATAAAGTGAAGTAATCAACACCCTCAGCAAGCAGGCCCTAAGTTAATAAATCTTTGCTCATCTTGTTTCAAATTAGTTCTTTATTGCAAAAGAGTGAGCTCAGGAAAGCACACAGCTGGGTTTGACTGAGACAGAGTTAATGGTTCAGGAGCAAGTGCCTAACAAGGTATTTAAAGAAAAAGTGTGCAGAGTCGCAGCTGAAAGGCAAAATACACAATGACTCACTTGGCAAACAAGCAGCCGTGGAACACAAGGAGCACAACCGCCGCGCCAGTGCTGAGCACTGCTTTACGGCGAGGCAGACACAGCCCACAGGGAGCAGTGGGTCACGCTAGAGAAAGCCTCTGTAAATATCAGTGCATGGGCATTTTAAAAGTGCACTTGCATGGAAAAGAAAATCAAAAACTAAACCCCAGTGCTGCCTATGACAGGCATCAGATGGATACCCTGAGAGTAAATCCTATGGTGACCCACCAGCACTTTTGTGTCACCCACCGATACACGTGGAAGAAAACCCTCAGGGGCCGAAAGAGGCACCCAGACCGCGCTCAGGTCTTTGGCCTCCGCGCGAGACCAGCGCTGATGTCCCCTTGTAACCCATCCCCAATCCCAATGGTCCTGGACAAGAGCTTCCAGTCAACGGTTCACAACAGGTCTCCTCCTCCAACAGGGCAGCCTAAGAGGAGCAGGTCCGTGGAGCAAAAGGGTTTGTGCTGGGGACCTGACACCCACGCTGTACCCGTTTCAGGGCTTTCTTTAGGCCAACTCTAGCCCGGCCCCACAGCCTGAGCACCCATTAGCGGCTGGCACCCATGAGGTGGGCTCCATTCACACCACATGGATCCACCTCGAGTCCTCTGAGACCTCTCCAGGATGCAAACCAGAAAGCTGAGTAGCAACAATCGGGAGATTCAGTCCAAATTTATGTTTCTGCTCTGACCCCAGCCCTGGCCATGGCCACACCTGGAGTTTTGGTCATATGAACCCGGTGAGATTTCCAAAAACAGGCTGGACAAGCAGCCTCCAAAAAAAAAAAAAAACCACCTCGGGTGTGTCCTGTTTCTGAAGCTACCTTAAGTCCTGGGGTAAGCAGTACAGTGAACAGGTGCTTTGCTATCAGACAATTATTAACTTCTTCCAAGCAGCTATTTTCTAGCACTGCCCACGTTATCATTTCCACATTCTTTTCCACCAAGAGATTTTCCAATTTGTTTGGCAAAATAGTCATCTTCCCAAGCAAACGCTACCTAAAAATCTAATACTGATAACTCACTCCTAATTAGGAGCAAATTGTTAATACCAGTTTTCTGCACCTAGACCAAGCACTTCATTTTTTCCTCAGTAAAGTTTTTAAATTCAGGAGTTTCTGAACCAATTACTCCACAGCCGCAGCTTGAGAGGTATCTTTCACACAACCCTTTTCCTTTTACAAACTATGTTTATCACCCATGTAATGATAAACCCCTGTGCCTTGCACATGTCAGCTATCAGGAATTCATTATTTTGTCTGTGTTATGTTATACCAGTCGGGAGTTATCTTTGCAGCCCACAGGCCAGAACCAAAATCGAATGCGTCAGCTATTTAAAGAAAATGGAAGCCCTCCTCCAGCAATTTAATTAAATTTCAGGGAGCATGGCTGGGTTTCAGTACTGGAAATGTTACTGAGGAAAATATGATCCAAGATTATCAGTCAGAAAATAAACTTTTTTTTTTAAAGTTACTTTCCTTATATAGTCCCCATAGCTAATCTGATTTTAATAAATGTTTTTCTAATGCTAGAAGGACAGCATTTAGGACACCTCAGGTATAAACTGTCTCTTTCATCAAGCGACAAAGAAAAATAATACTATATGCTATTGCATAGCATTTTCGAGGGCAGATGCTTAGTCTGTAAACTAAAACCAGCTAAATCATTTATTTCCCAAGGAGGCAAGACTTTATATGTTACATATTTTCACAATGAATAACTACCAGACTGATCTATTATTTTGCTTGCCTGTCAAGACATTAGGTCTCTTTAAAATTTAAATAAAATCCTTAAAATAAATAGAATTTGGACTTTTTTTCCCCAAAATTGAACCATGCCAGAACCTGCAACTTGAATTAAACTTTCTATTTAAAACCCTTGTATGGAGCTTAAAAAAACAGATTTTGTAAAGCCAGGGATGCCGCTTTTTTTGTTCTTGCATTTGCAAATATCAGAGTGGATGAGTACGATTAACTAATGCAGAGTTTCAAAACTACTATTAATGACTAATACTTTGCTTGAGGTTCTTATTACAGGAGCTGGAAAAAAACTGATGGGAACTCAGTTTAAACAGAGAAGCAGTCACCTGGAAGTCATAGATGAGTCGTGAAAAGCAAACACGAGCAAAGCATTACACCCCTCCTCGCAAGGAAAACGTGCCCAGTCGTTGCACAGGAAGGCAGAGAGCCACGGGCTTGCAGCATCCCAGACTTGCTGGGAATATCAGAGCTGGAAGACTCTCGGGAGGAACCGCTCTGCCCATGGCAGCCCCGACACCGTCCCACGTACCGGGGAGAGGAAGGGCTCACCGAGCATCCCTGCGGCACGCTCTTCATCACATACAGGGGGTAATTATCTTGGCTGGGATCACCAGTTCGGTAAACAGGAAAAGGAACTGGGTGTGCGGTGAGCTACACCGATTGTGGTCCGCTGTCATCTTTGTTAATCATTCCTCCTGCGGGCCGCAGTCATTTCAGACCGCCTTTGAGAAACCAGAGCTGTCCAAAACAGGCACATAGGCAACGGACATGCTGCGGGTGCAATTTTGAAGCATGTACTTAAGTTTTATCAAGATGTTTTAAAAGCCAGGGTCCTCTCAAAGCGGGACTTGGGTAGTTTATCTTACATAAAGCCTCTCTCCGAACGATAAGGCGCATACCCTTGTCCTAACAGCCCAGCGCAGGACCTCAGGGTCCAAAACCCAAAGACCCTGATACTTTCACTCTGTCAGTGCTACCAGCCTGCAAAGTGCCTCCGGAGTGACCTTTGTGGGGGGAAAAAAATCAAAAGTTTTTACTTTCTCCAAGCGCCCACACATCAGGTTTGCTCACTGAAAATAAACAGATTTCAAAAGAATGTGCTCGCCCACTCAGCACGGGGTAAGGGAGGGTGTTTCTTGGGAGACTGCTGCTCTGTGCCATCAAGACGTTATCTGAGAATTTGAGCAGTGGATTGGGAAAGGGGTTACTGCAGAGCCACAGGAGTTTGAAGCGTTCAGACCCTGGTACTGATCTGCCTGTTCCCAGCTGAAGTCAGCGGGAATACCGCGCAGCGACCCCACCGCAGGACGTGTCCCCATGGAGCAGCTCCCTACGGGATGCGTGAAAAATCAAGCAGAGATCACCAGCATTGTGTGGACTGGCCCATTTTTTCACTTCCAGAAAGCTAATCTCTAGGACTTCAGGCAATTCCTGTATTTACCGGGAGTTCATGCAGCACTAATCCTATATAAAAAAAAAAATTAACCCGTGTGTTCTCACGCAAGCAGAAATGGTGCAAGAGCCACATTCCAGAAAGTGATTCAAAGTGGAATTGCCAAACGACAGCGAACGTTGAACACACCAAACCCAAGACACCGCAGAGGCAACCGCACTGCACAAGCAGCACCGGTGCAAGGACGTATTCTTTGTGTCATGGGCGAGTTTGGCAGGGGAGACCAGTCCCGCGGTATCTGTTAAGATACGCCGGTAATTAAGCTAGTGCTTTATCAGCGGTCGTCCAAACGACCACTTGTGATATGTAAAATGAAATTCCTTCACTTCTGTTGTGCTCACTGTGCCTGCGACAGCTGGCCATGCTCATTTGCTATGGAGGCATAACGTACGTTTTGTTTAACAGAGGAAACAATTGCTGCAGCTATTTTCATTGCAACTGTTAGGGGAAGAGCTGCACTTGGAAATCCCTCTTGTAGCAGAGTATTCTTCCCTCCAATTTTCCTTAAATACTTTTGAAGGTAACCACGGGCAATCCACTCCTTGCAACGTGCCCGCAGAGGCATGGAAAATAACCACAGACTCAGTTCTTGGGCATGTGAAGCAATGCTTACAAACCTATTTATGGCAAATGATAAGGAGTCAGTGTTAAGTTTAAACCACATAAGGGGCGTTTTCACCACAAAGCTAGTTTTTAACCTTAACCCCTTTTCACGAGAATTGAGAGCAGGAGCCACCAGTTGCTACAGTTTAACAATTTACTGGTCAAGTGAAGGGCGGTTCTCTGGTTATCTGTGCCTAAACTGAGTTAAGCTTAGGGTGTCCCTGTGAGATCAGGCAAGATAAGCGGTCTTTCTAGAGAAAAATGCAGCACGCTACAGCTATGAGCAATATACTGTGGGTCACAAAGCAGGCCTGCAGCGTGAATAAGAACAGAAATTGTCTGTATAGCCAGCCCATCCAGTTGAACTTAGTCACAAGGACATCTTTTCCTCCTTGCAGGCGTGAGAGCACGCCAACAAAAAGGAGGAGGAGGATGTGACGGACTTCACAGAGCGTGTCCTTCAGCAGAGGAGGGGATGGCACTCGGAGAAGAAGGGGTCTCGGGCAGCAGCACTGGCACTTACTTGACAACTGTGCACTGAAGGAAAAGCAGAGTACATCACTTTGGCAGTCAGATGTGATTTGCTCCCTGCATTTAAGTAGATAGCTCTTTACTGAGCATTTTCAAAGCATGGTTCTTGAAAGCTGCTGTAGCTAAAGTGTAAAAACACCTCTCTTCCTACAGGGAAACTCAGCAAGTAGTAAAATATTAACATGACCAAAGCCAACCTTCTGAATTTCTATTTGCTTAGCGAGCTGTTTCTAATTGAAGGTCTTTTCCCTTGGTTCTAACAGGTCCGAGCGCGACCCCACCTCCTCCCCACGGCCAGTTATCATAACCAGTGCGTGGTAAAAAGCGACCTCCAAGGGCAAGCCCAGGCTGATGATGCAGCTTTAGCTGTCTAAAGCCCAGCAACCGGGTCGCACACCAGCTACAACACAACTGTCGGGTCAAGTGCGAGAAGGGGGAGGCCCCGTGGGGCAGCTGCAGAAGAAAGCAGCTCATTGATCTCCGGCACGGGCAGCTGACGGGCTCCGCGTCTCCCTGCACGTGCTGCCGCGGTACGGGCAGGGCTGCAGGCAAGGTCGCCCAGATGCAACCCAAGCCGCAGTACAAAGTACAGGCTTTCTAGTAGGAAAGAGCGGGAGCTTTCTCCCCGTCCCACTTCGGCACCCACGTTTCGGGAAGGGAGCAAAGCAGGATGGCCTGAAAAAACTGTTTTGACTCAGAGCCTGCTCACAAAAGGCATTACTCACCCTGCCAACTCAGATTTTAACCAGCCCAGCAGCGCATTTCACTTTCTTCAGCCACTGCTCCCGGCTGGACTTTACCCCCATTTTTGATTGTTTGCAATACAATGCCAACACAGAAAAACACATCCATCAAGCACACTAGTATTAGAAAGGAAAATGTTATTACCTGGAATAGTCCCCTTTAGCTTCCTACAATTGAAAAACAGTGACAGAATTAAAACATGATCTCTTCAAAAGTCCTCGATTTTCCCAGCATTGTTCACTTCCCCACTCCCACAGCTCTGTGGCCAGATCCTGACCCCAGTTACACTCAAAGCAAAGCATGGAGGCTGCCTGCACGTATTCAAGAACAGAACCTGGCCCTTTACGCTTCCAGCTGTACATTATCCACCTACACCATAAATAAAACCTCTTCCAAAATGGGGATGAATTTCATGTTGCAAATCAAATGTCACTTTCACTGCACAAAAAGTGAAATACAATTCTCTCTCCAGCTGACTGCATCCAGCTAAAGATTGGCTTTACAGGCAGGTCAGCAGTTGAGAGAAATTGTGCTCACTCGAGATGAAAACAACAGTTCAGGCAGATCAAGCCACTGCAGCTTTGCTGTAGCGTTTTGTCACTACAAATACAGTGGGGAAAAAAACCCCAACATTTTAAAGGTAGTATTTTGTATCATAGAAAGTTGTAAACAACCAGAATTTAAGTCTGAGTACAACAAAACTTGATTAAGGAGAGGAAAAACTGACATAACATATTTCAACGTGACAGAGGTATCAAAACGTGTGCTCTGAAAGATTCACAGGTATAATATAGCAAGTTTAGCTCTACTTCCCAGGTCTCCAGAACGTATTAAAATTAGAATAAGTGATAAACTGGATGGAAACCTGCCTGAATAAATGACTTCCCTTGATGAACTTTTCCTCTTCCCTCTTTCAATTTAAAATTCTTCAAATAAATATTTGTTTCACTTGCCTATGAGAAAAACAACTCCCGAGTTTTTTAGCTTTTCTCCCACCCCCCCCCCCCCCCCACCCCCAGCTGCAGAGACTTTAAAACAACGCTGTACGGTCTTGTCTTTATAAAGGGGGAGGGGGGGGAACCCAGAAAAGCAGCTGAACTAAATCAAGTCCGAACCACCGGTATCCGAAAACCGACCAAAAAGCAGGAGGAAGAGGCGCTTACCTGCAAAATCAGAGCTGCCAACTTGAAGACGGTCTCACTTTCCACTTCGATCTGCCCCTGTACCGGGAAAGAGCAGAACATGAACCGCCCGCTCCCCGCCGGGACCCGCACCGCTCCGCACCGCTCCGCACCGCTCCGCTCCCCGCGGGGGCGGCTCCGGGGGCCAGCCCGGGATGGCGAGTACCGCCCCGGGGCCGGAGTCCCCTCCCCGCCACCCCCTTTTGTGAGCGTCTACACCGCGGCAGCAGCCCTTCCTCCTCCTCCTCCTCCTCCCCACAAACCCTCCTCTCGCCCTCGCGTGTTTTCTTGGCAAATCTGCCCTCGGTTGCGTTTTATTTAGGGAGCTGCTTCGCGTTACTGCGGCTGCCGGGGGCACGGCTCGGCAAGGGACCCGATCCTGCGCGCTGCAAGAAACTGCACGGACAACTTGCCGTGAAGCAGGGAGGCAGGGTTGAACGAGAGGTATTTTTACGGTGTGAAGCACAGCACCTCTTCGGGGCACCGCAGTTCTTTGTCGCGATGGTGGTAGGCGCACCCCTGATGCTAGACAAGCGATACTTACTAATCACAAGGAGAGCATAACTAAGCTTCCTTTGCCCCACGCAGTCTGGATCTTACAGCCTTCAGCTCTCGCAAGCACACGGGAGTTGTGGTGCAGCGGTCAGGAAAACTGCGTGGACCCCCATGCTGGAAATGTCCCGTGGCTTAACCCCACTCCAAAACCAGTCCTGTCCTGACAGCCCTATGGACTCAGTGACTTCAGGAGTGCACAGCTGATAAATGCCAAAACATCAAAACCACATAAGGATCCTTTTTTCTTGCTCGCAATCATCTTTCAAAGTTAGTTTCTTACAGTAAAAACCGTGGTGTTGGTTCTATACTGGGACCAGAAGTTAACACTGGAAGAGTAAAGGAGATGCACTTACAGTTGGACTCTTGTGTTGTCAAAGTTAGCCCTTGCACCTACCACATCCTGCAAACTGTCTATAAAGGACAAAACCGAGCCCATGAACCAGCCTATGAATACAGATTTTTTTTTTTTTTTTCCTTATCGATCTTCTGCAAGCGAAGGTAGTGGACAGGATGCCTGTCTCCTGCCACTGAGATCCCAGCACACCCTCCGTCCCCAGGATGTGCTGGCTGAATGAGGGGACAAAGCAGACCAAAAACTGAAATAGTGCCAAAACCAGCGTAGCAGGAAGATCTACAAAATTACATACAGATACAGGAAAATGACATCTCAAAATATATAGGGCACATCTGGAGCTGAGCTAATTTACTACAGCTGCAGGTCTGGCCCACAGAGGCTAAATTCAAAAGTGAACAAACAAATAATTCAATTTTCATGGAAAGGAAGGGGTTTTTTTGCCTGCTTCGTCAATAAAACATTCCAGCAGCAGCGCTCCCCCAGGCTGCTCCCCAATGGCAGACAAAGAGGAATTTCCCCTTCCCAACAGGTGTGGCAACAGCTATGCAGAAGTAGCCTCCAAAGCATTCCCAGACATATTTTATTAGGAGAGGGGGAGCACATAATGAATTAGGAGGGGAAAAAAAAAAAAAAAAAAAGCGCTTCAAGTTCATCCTTCCTTCAGATCTCTTTCATGTTGATGCTTAAGAGAAAAGCCCAGAAACTCTTCACATGGGTGCAATTTTAAGGTACTTTGTTACTTCCAGGTCTCTATCAGGTTAGTCTTTGTTATGCACATCTGAGCTGCCTTTTTTGAGCTTAAATTGCATCTGCTCAAACAGCCTCCGAGGCCAACCGTGGCAGTGGAAGGATTATGAGAGATCAGGTCACCCCAGCACTGCGCTCCGCTGCACCGGCAGGCAGGAAACCCACACGTGAGAAAAATCCCATCGCAGGGAACCTCCGCTCAGCAAGAAAGACGGGCTCTAGTTCAGCAAAGCTGTCCCTGGACCACAAAATCAGGGAAAACAGGGCCAGAAGGGACCTTAAAAGCTCCTCATGAAGACCATCTCCCTGCCCCAAGGCAGAATCAGCTACATGCGGCTCATCACCTTTTAAGCCTACAAGAAACTCACCGAGATTTAAGCATCCAAATGCAATTCTCACATCAAAGGTCCTCTTCTCTTTGTTGCTGGCTCCAAGAAAAACTGCAGCAGCGAGTCTCTGCTGACCCATAGCAATAGCTGCTGCTGGCGTTACAGGGGTGTTTGGGACTTAATAACCCAGCACCTCTTCACTTTTCATCTTCAAAGTACCTCACAACCATTAACTAATTAGCAATAGTAATTACCAGGCTGCTCTTCTGTGTTTATTTACTCAGTCCTAAATACGAGCGTTAAGAAACTCTGGTCACTTTACTAGGCTGCTATAGCATTGCCACAGAAGTTAAAAGTGATCCCACAAACCACTTCATTTAGGGTTTTAGGAGACCAAACAGGCTGAAGGGGGACTGCCTTCTTCAGGTAACGAAGTTTCAGTCTCTGCTTTCATAGGGAGGGGTTTGCTGTGCCGATGTCCTCAGTTTTGAACGTGTTTGCTTAGAAGCTGTACTGAGGAGCGAACAAGTAAAAAGGTCCTCCCTAACCTGACCTCTCTCAAACAAGACACTGAAGGTGTCTTGACCAGAGCAAAAGGGATAAACAGGACACCCCAGGTGCAGGGCTGCCACCGCGGCTCTCCAGTTGTGGCAAACCTCAAAACAGGGTGAACCAGCCCTAATTATTCCCACATATCACCAGAACAGTAACAGTGGCAGGAGACTGGTGCCACTCTGAGGGAGGCTCTGCACCAAAAAAAAAAAAACCAAACCCAAAAACCCCAAAGAGCCATCAGGAGAACCCTTACCCTTTAAAGGGGCTAAAATTCAAAGACACAAAGAGATGCAGGGAGGCAAAGGGACTGCCCTGAGATCGTGCAGTAGCTAAGTAGCAGAGCAAGGATTTGAAGCAAGGGATGCCAAAGCCCAGCTCAGCCTTTATCTAACAGACTAATGCTATACAAGTGACAGTCTCGTGGACAATTCCCTCTGAGCTTGGAATTATTTTCCATCATAATATAACATTATTTGCCATCTGGTTCCCCAGTTGGCCATTGCTATAATGTAATCCAGCCCTGGGCTGTCAAGGAGTTTGGACAGCCCTTGGCTTGACACAAATCCATATAGTGATACATGTCACTCAGACAAGAGTGCAGGACCGCGACTCTTCGCACCCAGACAATATTTGGATTTTATAACCATCTTTCTGTCCCTAAGGCTGGCAGATGGTGGTCTCTGTTTTAGCATCGCTTTAACAGCAAGGTCAAATTTAAAAAATAGATGGGGTAAACGGCTGTAAGAAAATTCATTTGTAATGCCTGCAATTGCGAGGGTAATTTAAGCAGAGACTTCAGTGAGCAGGTGGGGGGGCCTGGGAGCCAGGGCAGCGAGTGCTCTCACGGCCACGTGTTGAAGATGAAGATGGAAGGTTTTCCTAAGATTTATCCCAAGTGGAAACAAGGTCACTAGTGCGAGGTTAAGTAGATGGATGTAATTCAGATAATGGAATCTGAGTCTTCTACATTTTAGATGTAAATAAATTTAAACAGACTAGCGGGTGCAGCTCCAGGGAGGGGATGAAACTGATATTCTTCAATTAGAGTTTGCACAGGGACCAATCATTTTAACCAGAGAGACAGATTCAGCCCCTTGTGTAGCTCTCCAAAAGGCCACTAGCTTATGTAAACACTAGATTTGGTCCAGCGGATTCAGGTGGTGGCTTTTGTCATACTGACAAACATCAGAATAATAAAAGGTTGTAGCAGATGTCCAAACCGGGTGGCAATTACTGTAGAGCAGGAATAGGTCACTATCTCGGCAGCTAGTAAAGACTAACTCCTGCCTTCAGTGCCCGTGGGCAGAATTTAGCCCCCGATTCAGATGGGAGCTCAAGTCTTTTGCTGCACAGACACAGACTTATGTGATAAAAAAAAAAAAAAAATCAGAAGCTCAGTTATGAATAGAGCAGTGAACCCTCATTAGACACAGCAACAACACTAGAATTTACTGTCACAGAGATATAAGTCTGAAATCCTGATGAAAACACAGATCAAGAATGAAGATAGTCAGATGAGCATTAACTGTGCTAAGCAAATCTTTAGACTGTAAACCCAGACTAAAGCAGCTTAAAAAAAATAAGCAACAGAGGAACTGTCACATTTAACTCTTTAGGGCCGGAACAAGAAATGCAAACTAATATGGTTTCTTCAAACCACGTGTAACCTCCAGAGGTTAAAGACCGACAACAAAAACACTTCAACTGAAGATTTGAGAACCAAGATGCCAACACACCTATTCCCTCAGACCAAGCCCTTTAAAATTTCATATTAACCAATGACGCCCCCATATACACACACTATGATTGAATAGCCTCAAGACAGCCACAATATTGAATATAATTACCTGTGATTACCAATAGGTGATTAAAAAAAACTGAGAGAAAGAAGGGTGCAATTAGAGGGAAAGGAAGGACCCAAATGTCTATAACAAGGTATTCAAACCGAGGGAGGCAATTAGCTGGGTGTGGACACAGCACAAGTGAAGAAAGCAATGCCAGCGCCCGTGCCCTTCCCCAGCACCGCTGCGACTTCCCACAAGTGATCCAGTATCCCCGCGATGTGTCCTGGCAGCCAGAGGATACGAAGGCAGGTCCCTGCAATGCAGAAAGCTTAGCAGCTTTTCAGCATTAAAGGCTTCTTTGGGAGCAGAGGCTGCGTGAGGCAGCCCGAGCTCCTGGGGCGGGCTGCGCAGAGGAGGGGTTGTTGGCCACAACCTGTTACACGACACAAGCTGAGCAGCGCAGGTGGAACTAGGTCAGGCAAACGCAACAACTCGCTCTGTCAGTGTGGCTGCACTGGCTAATTACACCAAGGAGGCAAACAATGGCAGCAAACGAATAAACATCCAACTTTAAAGCGCCTGTCCCAGTTACCAGCATTCACACCTACATCTCAATCCCGGTGGTGTCACCTGCTGTTCACGCTGCTCTGCGATGCACCGGACACCCCATCCTCATCCCATTCCCTTCCGTATCAGAAGCTCCAAACTTTGCTGAGCATCTCAACTGGGAGCAATTTCCCAAAGACAGAAATGCTGGGCTAAGAAAAAGCACAGCAAAGCAAAGGTCCACCTCCAGCGCATTAGGGAGAGAAAGTAAAGCACTAAACCAGCAGGAGATCCAGAATACGAGCCCTTAGAGGAGCACATTAAAGGCTGGTCCTTCTGACCCTCTTCAAAAGGGCACTTCAGATTTTCACTTGTGCCACACTTACCCCACGGGGCAGCGCAGCCCGGATGGCTCAGGAGGCCTCACAGCTGCTTCACAGCATTTAGATGGTCCTTGACATCTCTCATTTCACCCACTAAGCCCCACAGCCCTTCCTAGCCACACGAGAGCACGTCCCGAGACCAAATGCAACTCAGTGCATGTACAGCAGCCACCACGGCTCTCTCCTGGCAGGACCTGCTGCTTCCCACCCCAGCAGCTTAGACCAACCCAGCCAAAAAAAAAGGTGATAGTGCCTCACGGTGAGCAAAAGCTTCAGGTTTCTCTGTTACACCCTTTATTTTGCTGTCTCCGCCAACCACCCTCATCCATCTCCCTTGCTTGCGTTTTGTGCTTCAGCCAACACTTAGATCAAACTCCAGGGACAGCAGGAGCTACTCTGAAACTCGTCTGCACAGTTCAGCGCAACAGGAGCACATTTAGTGCTGCTTTTTTTGCATCAATATAAGAGTAAAAGCGGAGAATGGTGCAAGAACATAAAGACTTCCCTATTTGCAAGCCAAGTATATGGCAAGCGTCATTAGGCTTAACGTATAATCAGAGCCTTTCGCTTTCCTACCCCAGCACCACGGTGAGATACCCGACACGTCCCAACAACAGAACAGGCTGAGCTGTCACAGCATCTTTACCCTGTGGCCAGGAGATCAAAGGTGCAAAACTCTCCATTGCAATTAAAGCCAGTAGTTAGACCCAGGAGGAGGTGACTGCATCAAGAGACGCGCGGTATGAAACTTTGGCTGCAAACCAACTAAACCTTCAAATGCAATGGGCCAGCCCAGCTGGGACACAACCTACACCTCCCCTGTCAAGAGCCTCAACAGGTCCCAGGGGCACCATCACCATCTTGACAGCAGGCAGCCTTGGACCAACCTCAACCACTCTCGATGGCGCTGTGTGGAGTCACTTGACTATACCCACACCACGGCCAAGTCCCTCCCCAAGCCACCAGCGCAGCCCCACGTGAGGTCTCATGGGGTAACAAGTAGGGGGGCCCCATGGAGATCTGCCAGTCTACATCAGCACGGAGGTCCTGTTTCCTCCTCCCGTCACGTTTTGTTCACAGGCATAACCACGCTCCATCCTTCTCATCTGCTGATGCACTGCTGGGGGGGGTTTCGGCTATGGAGGAGGCTGCCAGCACCCACAGAAGATAACAGCCCTGAAGGTGCAGAAAGCCAACTGGTCCTGCTGGTCATCATCCTGGGCTTTACGCATGCAGGCTTCAAGAGCAGAACAGCAAATACAGGCAATGGACAGAGCGTATTTTAATAGCCTTGGCTAGGATCAGACTACACTGTGTTACAAGGCTGCATGGGAACGCTCCCCTCTCCCTCGAGATGGGGAAGAATTAGGAAATATCTGTTATAAAACTTTCGAGAGCTCTCTGATATATGACCACGTTGCTCACCACGAGCTGGAAGCCAGCCAGACTTTATGCTCACACCAGGGGTCTGTTTCAACAGCTCTTCCTGGTAAGCACTGGTCTTCAGACTGCCAAGTGCTCACAAGCACTGCTGTTCACAAAGCTATCAAGATTACAGACTCCTCTGAAAACTTCCATTTCCTTGAACTTTTTTCTTTTTTTTTTTTTTTTAAAATAATTCCTACAAGTCCTTGAAACAAATGGGAAATTAATAAATAACCCCCCCGACACCCAAATATAGAGAGGAAAAAGGGAACACGGCCAACTTGACCAAGATCTTAGTTTACAGAACGTATTTTAAGGACTGGCAAAGAGTCAACCGTATGGCTGCGGAGCTATATGGAGGTTAGGTCCAATGCATAATAAACTTGACAGTGCTTCGCTAGCCAAGTAGGGTGTTATTTTTCCAAACTTGGCTGTTTTGAAAGAAGAAAAGGCTGATTTATCTTCCCAAATTTATCATCAACATGTGCGTGACCAGTTCCGACCCACCTCCTTAAAAGTATCCCAGCTATGGTCACGGGCTGTGCAATAACACACTGAACATGTTACAAAGCTCCCCTATCCCTGTGCAAACACATCAATTCTGAGATACCCATTTCACCTGAAACCAAGCGCTAGGCTTTCACTATTTTAAATTCCAGCTGTACAGTAGATTTCAGAGATAGCTATAAATCTAAACCCAGCTTCTTAAAGTCAATGACAGGAGAGAAAGCTTTTAAATTGAAGTTGTCACCACTGAAGGTTTTCAGGCAGCAGTTCTCAAAGCCTTGAAAAAGAGAGGCACGTAAGAAAAAAGAGCCCAGACATACACAAAGCATCCTTCTAGCCTTTTCATTCTCCCAAAATACACATGGATAAATGAGCTTTTAACTAAGTAGCTGGGAGGCCCTTCCATAGACCTGGAGATCTAAGTTTTACCAGCTCCCACCTCCTGCTCGGTGGCCCAAGCCGTTCCTGGCAGTGGATACAGCTTCTCTAAGCTCCAACCCAAACAGCGTGGATGCTGGAGAGCAGGAGCCAGGCAGCTGGCTGGACCACACAGGACTGAGAGGGCCTGGGGACTGCAGCATCAGACCAGGGGAAAAAAAAAATGGGCAGCTCGACATGAAAGGAGGGAAGGGGGAGAGCACTGGCAGCGTTTGTTATATCGGCTGGAGGCCAAGGTTTATGCACGCACCAGCGGTGAGGAAAACACTGGGTGCTCTTACAAGTGGAACAGCAAATGTTGCATTCAGTTCATATGCAAGGAGACACGAGGAGGGCAAGGCCAGCAAGAGCTGAAAACGTCATGTTGGCAAATCCAGCAGAAGTTTATTCTCCAGGCGTGTAAAGCAGTGTTAACGTTACGCTGTGCAGAAGGAAGACGCCGGTGCTGATGCGGCAGTGGGTTAAGATGGAGGTGCAGTGGAAAGGAGCAGCCACGGACGCCTTGCGCTTAGTGCACCGGGATTCCTTGCTCCAGGTGCAGAACTGCAACGCTGCTAAAACAGGATTCGCAAAAGTGAAAATGAGGTCTCGGTCCTCTTGTGCTTTGGGAAAAGGGGTCTCCCCCAGCTCCCCAGCTGCTCGCAGGGGCTGAGGGTAAGGCAGAGGGGCACTGCGCAGAGAACACCACAGGTCCCAGAGGCACAAAGGAGCTTTGACTGTACAGAAGAGCACAGAGGTGGGGGAGTGGGTGGGGAGTAGAAAGAAATATATTTTTGGCAGCAGAGATTTCATTGTCTATCTTGCCCCTTCCTTGCCAAAACGTCTACAAAAATTGCAAAATGCACAAGCCCCAGATTCTTCCAACCCTTGGCAGGGGAAAGTGGTACCCGATTTGCAGAAAGGAACAGAGATTTGCAGGAAGGAATGTGAAGTTGAAAGGTGAGGAAAAGCAGCATGACTGCGCACTACAGAATGCTAAGCCAGCCTTTGCCCTCTTTGGAACTTTTATGCAGGTTTTTATTCCATTATTTATTATTCAGCATCCATATTTTGTATTTTATCATATAATTAGTAATATATTCAATATGCTATATTATTTATTCTGATATTTTATTCAGCTGCAAGCACAACCTCTCTGGAGTCATCTGGGGCAAGACAGCCAACACACACTGCCCAGCAGGTCCAGCCTAGACCCAGAGACACTGGACTTCATTAGGGAGATAGCGTTCTCTTTGATTAGATACAGCCACTTACAGGATTTCACACGCAGGATTGCCCGCAGATCTCTCAGAGAATACCGCAGATACGTTTCTGATGCAGCCTCTGAACCTCGTAAGCCACAGATAAATCCCCTCCGGAGGGGGGACCGGCACGAAGCTTCACCACCGCACCGGCTGTATTCGCCCACGCCTTCGGCTGGCTCTCGTGGTGTGTCCTACACGCCGGCAGGAGAACCGACGTGCACCATCTCGCACGCAGGACAACATCACCCTCTGCTCAGGAAAGCATCATTTTCCTTTAAAGCATACAAGCCACGGAAGCATGGGTACCTACGCACTGCTGTGCTGTCAACACATGCCAGCGCTCAGGAATGTCAAAAGAGCACAAACACAAACTCCTTTGAGCATCAGGCTTTTGCACCACTCTGGATTTGGGCTTTTCACACACTGTCTCTCCTATGGGGAACAAGCTACTGTGAAAACTTTGGAACCAGCTTTATGAAAGCAAAAAACACGACTGGCTTTTAGGCAATCTTAGTCACGCAGGTCTTCTCACACCCCAGGTATTGCAGCATTTATCCTCTGAGCCACATTCCTGGCTCACACAGAGCAGAAGCTTCATGCAAAGATCCAGGTTAGGATACAACCCTGGTAGGACGTCCTCCAGCACACCCTGTGCATTGAGGAACACCCCTGAGCACATTTGCTGGGTATATGTTGCTGCTTTTTGAGACACTGGGGTTTCCTCACTCCATGAATGCAGCAAGGAAAGAAGAGAAGAAAAAAAAAAAAATAAAAGGAGAAGAAACTAAGCTGAGGTAGGTCTAACCTCCTAGAGCTGGATTAACTACTGAGAAATGCCAGGGAACATTCCTCACTGTCATCAATGAGCATCAACCACTTGCTTCACCAGAGCTGGGGATCTGCTGGTATTCAGAAGCTGACACCACTCATCCTGCAGCCTGTGCCTCCTTCCCCGCAGCACCACGGGAGCCGACGTGCTGTGTGAACGCATCCGAAGTGCCTTTGTGCATCCTCTTGTCCACCTCCCGTGGGCTTAAATATGAGAATTGGTCCTGTGTGCGCTTCATGCGCTACTTGAAACCTAGAGACTGACCGTAAGTTTACCAAGTAGGATAAAATGTTTTGAAGAGACCTAATTAGAAGGTTAAAAGCCACTGGACCAAATGCATCTTGAAAGTAAATAAACTGGCTTCTGCTGAAGCCGGGCTGCGAAGCCGCCCAGCACAGAAAGGGCTGCAGGCAGAGCAGGGGCTCTCGGCTTTCGTTACGTGCCGAATGGCTCGTCGCTGCCCACGGAGATCCTTCTTTCGGGAGGAAGCGATGCTCCTTGTCCCTTCGCTGCCCACAGAAACTGGACACAACAGAAAACCCTCTCTGCTTCTGGCAGTTTTGCTTGCAGGAACAGGGAAGCCGACACTTTGGGTTGCTACGAATTAGAATACACACCTCGCGAGCCACGGGGGGAAAATATGAACCAGCCTTCATTCAAACCTCTCCCAGCTCCCGAAGCCCTGAACTCAACGGGATAATGCACAGTCTGCTTATTGCAGCACTCCGTGCATCATCGGCGCTTCATGTGCTATCAGCACTTCAATTCAGTAATATGAAATTATGCTGCTTGAATAATAATATTTATCCAGGCCAGAAGCAACTCCTTATTGGTTTGATGACATGTGTGTCTATGATGAGCGAGGGAAGTTTTTTATGCTAGTCTTCTCCTTTGCTTCCTCTTATGCTTTATGCATACACATAAACACATACACTTGCACCCAAATGTTTTAATGTTGACCAGCATTTGTTTCAATAGCAGTGGCATTTTTCACATTCCATCCTAAAACCAGACCCATTTTCCAGTTCCAGAATTATTTGTACTGTCTGTCTAGTTAAACCGCTCCAGTTTTCCCTGAAAGGATGACTATGAGTTGCCAAGACCCTTCATTTATAAAACGGCAGATATGTCAAATGGAGATTTGCTTTTTATTAATCTTAACCAGTGAGGCTCCAAGTTCTTCAAGCATCTTTAAAACTTTAACATGTTGTAAAAAGGTACCAATTTCCTCCACTCCTTCCAGAAAGCAATTCCTGTACAAACCACAGTCACAATTTTGCCATTAACCACTTCCACGTCAGGTTTCTGATCCCACCATAAAATAATGAATACTGGATACTGAATACGAATCCTCTAAAATATGAAGCATATTAAAGGTGAAAACTTTGGCCAGCTACACTGAGCTCTACCACCAGCTAATGATACAGAATTGTCTTCCAAGAAAAGGCTGTAAGAAATGAGTGACTCTCTTTGACTGAACCATGAGTAAAAAAAAAAAAAAAAAAAAAAAGCACCAGGTGCCTGAGTTTGACATTAACTGGAAAATCCCAGAAACATCAGGCATTGCTAAAGTTCATTGAACTGCAGCTGCTATTGCACCACCAGTTATCAGGGGCATGGCAAAGGTGGCTGCCACACTACTCTTTTTTCAGACCCAGATGTATCTGCAGCGGATCAACTTTTTTTTTTTTTCTTTTTTTTTTTTTAAAGATTTTGGCTACCATATCATGAAATAACTTCTAAAAATATATATTTTACCAATTTGAACATTTTGAGAAAACAGTGGAAGCTTCTTAACCAGAGAGTAAATACAGAAAGTATTTTAACAACTAGCTTTGATTGCTACTTTATAGGATTTATTACTTTACTACTTCACTGAATTAAGGCAGGAAATCAGGGAACTAGGAACCAAGTTCACAGCATAGGACCTTCCTCACAAGTCTTTTCTTCTTGAGACAAGTTTGACTCAAGATCAGTAAAGAGATGCGTGCCTCGAGTGTTTGCTATACAGTGTACAGAAGGATACGCCACAGAGACAGAGCCTACCTGTGAAGTTACAACCCAGATTTCAAACAACTTAAAAGCTTTTGAGTATTTAAGACTTATTCTAGTGTGGTGAGTACACAGTGGGGCTGCGAAAACAGGACAAGGAAACAGTCATCATCCTTTCCCAGTTGCTTGAAGCACCAGCATTTAAGTGAAGGAGGCGATTAAGCACACTGAGATCTCAATAATTCAATAAGATCTAGAAATCAGACGCAGCTCCTCGCAAGCTTGCAGGACTGTGTGTGACAGAAGAGCAACAAAAGGGAGATGCACAACAAGGAGCTCTGAAAGACGCTGAGCCTTACCTGGTGTACACAGGACTTGGCATTCAGAAAGAACAGCTCTACTGTAGTTTTGTCCTTGAGAAAGGAAATGCTTTCAATGTAGAATCTGAAAAAAAAAAAAAAAAAGGAACAGTTACTTTCTTGAATAGGTTTCATCTTCCTCCCAAATAATTTTATTTCCTCAATGTTTTGTTCTCTAGCAATAAAACGGCACAGAGGAACTATGAGCTACTGCACTTAATTTCCTGCCTATTAGAAGGGAACAAGCAGAAAATCATGGGCTGACAGCACACAGGGAACGACAAGCTCCTTGTTCAATAGATCGTAGGTATCTGATGACTTCTCATCTAGTTTGAAAACCCTGTCAAACACTAAAGGAGCAGAGCCCATCCCTCCTATGCAGATAAAGCCGCAGAAGTGGAAAAGGTAACTGCAAATGGCGTGTTGCAGCCGGTCCAGCACTGTGCTGGAGGAGAGGGGCCGGCAGCAGCCCCGCGGGACAGTCTTTCCTCCGGGAGCAGAGGGCAGCCATGGGCTGAGAGCCATTAACTCTGCTCCAAGCAAGCTGGGACAAGCAAAAAAAAAAAAAAAAAAAAAAAAAAAAGACCAACCAAAAAAACCCCACACAAGGAACACTTTGGGGTCAGCTCCATCCCATCGGGCACATCCATCCTAACGACAATGGGAGCCCCAAAACCAGGGGTTTACACAGAAGGGCTGGCAACTTGTTCAGCCTTACAGGCACCACTCCGCACAGCGCTCGCTGCCTTCCTCCCCATCCCTGGCTTCCTCTTCCCAGGGCCACGGGTGCATCACAGAGGCACACACCAACCAAAGCAATCCCATTACTGGTTACTCTGGCCCAGCCAAGGTTAGCAGATGGGTCCCAGTTTGTTACAGAGCTACACCAAACATCACGTATGCCACTGGCACTCTGCAAAACTGCACACAACCTGTCTGTGCGCTTCTCTGACTCACTCGAGGCATCAAACCAAACAGCGCTGAGATGCATTAAATAGTGCGGAGAAAACATCTATAATTTGAGGAGCGCAGAACTGCCAAGTCAGTTTAAAGAGAGACAAATCTGTGCGAACGTGGTCCTGTCAATCCTTCAGCTCCTTACAGAGGATGAATGCGTTGGGTCCAGACTCGCCCACACTATGCTAAGACAGAAAGTATGCTTTTCTTTCTAGCCAAAACTTGGGTCACCACCACCACTGCCCAGGCAGTGCAGACCACACCAGGGCTTCTCAAAGTCTTGCCTTTGATAGCAGGAGGGCTGGATGCCCAACACAGGCCACACAACCCACTGTGTTTATCAGAACCAGGCCAATCCCTCCCACAGCCCCACGGTGCTCCTAAGGCTCCTCACAGCCTCAAGCTCCAGCCAACCGATCTCTTGGTGTAGATGATTTGCAAGATGTTGGAAGAAGTCCACAGCAGCAGCATGGAGCACGTGGTAGGAAGCAGTAAAGCTAGCAACTACTGCACTTGCTAGGATCGTATGCAGTATTTATGCTGTGACTTGAGACAAGCAATACGTTAAACAGTATTTTTTTTTTAATATTTCGCATTCCTACAGCATGTTCCATCAAATTAATTTTAAAGCACTCCCCAGAACGCGTCTGTGGGATAAGGAGATACTTTTCCCATTTTACAGGCACATAGCCTGTCCAAGGGGCAGACCCAAGCCCAGCAGCCTGCCCCAGACATTTGAAAGGCTATTTTACATTTCCATGCCTCGCCTTTCACTGAGAACTGTAGGAGCCACAGGTATTTCCACCCTCTCTTGATCACACCTGATATAATTTTTTTTAACAGCTTTGCTAAACTTCACTTTAAATACACTTGAGTGTTTCTCTCTAGAAATGTAGAGCAGAGGACAGGAGCCTCACTCTTCATCCTTTTTCCCAGCTTGCTGCCAGACCAGCCCTTCACAGCATGGACCTTCCTCAGCCTGCTAAAGCTTTCCTCCCTCCACTGCACCAAAAAGGCAATTATCCTCAACTAATGACCTCATTTGCACTTGCGGTTTCTTTCAACTAAGGGTCAGACATGGCCGACTTACCCTCAGAAGCAGGATAGTACCCCTGGCTCTGGAGAGAGCTAGCTCCCAGTCACTGCTGGTACGTAGCAGGAGACTGTGGGATCTATGAATTTGGGGAGAGGGCACTGGCGAGGTGTTGGCCCCTGCCCCAGCCAGGTCTGCGTGCTCAATTTCTTCCGTGTACGCTCTTATCACCGCAATACAGATGGGGAATGCTGGCCCACAGAGGTAAGGATGTTCAGGGGATGGCAGGCATGTTTGGGAACACCATAAAGTGTATGCTCTGCTTTTATTTCCGATGCTGTCAGCATCCCTGAAACTAGAACGACACTTTTAGAAGTCCTAAATCTGCATTATAGAGTCCTTCACCAGCTGTGTATACCATATGAAAACTTACATGGCTGGATTGAGTTTATGCCAGCTGAAGAAAAATAATTAAAATCTGAAAGGATTATCATGTGTTTCATTACTGAACAGCAAAAGCTCAGGGCCAAGGAGTTATGAACAAAAGGAAGGTCGTAACCAGGTATCTGGGGATCCCCACCATTTCCAGTACTGCTCCTGGAAACTGTCCAGCGCAGCGCTGAAAGATACTGAGAACTGATGCTGCTGCACATCTGCCACTTTTTATGAGAACAGCAGCTCAGCGCCCTGCCTCGTTATCCTTGCATCTCAAACGAAAGCGACACCGAATCCGTATTTCTTCTACTCACAGCTGAACATATTTCCAACCCGCAGAAGGCACGGCCCGCGCAGGAGGGCTGGCCCAGCCCAAGGGACACCCTGTCCCTGCAGCAGCATCCGCCGCTGTCACGCCACGCACGGCTGGGCACCGTCCAGCCCCGGGGAGCAAGAGCCAAGCGCTGGGGCTCTTCGCCCATCCCCTCCGTGCCACTCGCCCCACCACGCTTTTCCATTCAAGCCACGGGCGCACACAGCTGCAACTGCGTATTTCGGCTGCTCTCATGGGAGTGTAATTAAGGAATAGGCTATGACAATGTGTTCGCATGAGATAAGCGTCTGAACTAACCACCCAAGGCATATGCCATGGAGCAAAGGCCTGGAGTCGCTTACTTACCCAAAAGGTTGTAACAAAGAGAGCTGCAGGTTTTGAAGCAGCTTTTCTGCTGGAGTATCTATTTTCTACAGATCAGACAGTTCCTATATTGCTAGTTATTTCTGTGTCCTCCTCCTCCTGCTCTGCTTCCCACTCACTGCCCACCTCCTTGGCTCCCAATTGCTTGGTTTGGATCTCACAACCCCAGAGTAGTCAGGCTTAAAATTAGCTTCTAGAACTTGGTCCTTCCAAGCCCACTCTTCACACATTACTTCTTTCCCAGGTCTCTGCACACCCTGCCCTGTAGAGGACCATCTTGCAACAGAGAGGGCCAAAATGAACATCACAAGCCAACAGCATTAATCCCCACCAAAGAAACGCTCAAGCCAATATGATTGCCTTCACAGCTTTCTTGGGCAGTCATAGATTTTAGCCTCCCAGATCCTCATCAAACACAGTGAACATATTGAAGAACCCATCATCCCTTTTAAACTGGATTTTTTCTTTCTGTTAAAAGTGGGGAAGGGACGAGAAGCCCTGAACTCCACCACAAATAAGCACATATTCAGCAAAAACAAAGTGCCACTTGTTTGAACCATTCCCTCCAGGACCAGGGTGCGGAGGACACGGCGAGGCGACGGTGCCAACCGACCCAACTACACAAGAGGCTCTGGCTTGGAAGTGCTTCAAATAATTAAGCACACAAGGCACAAATTTACCGAGATACGAAAAGGGAATGAGGTCAGTCTGCTCTCATTTTCCTCATAGACTGTAAGGAAAACAAAACCTCCAACAATATTAAGAATATGATGCTTGGTCTTTTCTGCCAGCACAGCTCTGTCTCGTAGGACATCCTTTTTTTCAGGCCCTTAACCAGCAGAGCTTTGCCAGCAAAAGCCCTAAAGTAATGCAATTACATTGGCCAAAATCATCACTTTGCCAGGGATTTTATTCTCTCCTGGGGACTGGCTTAAGCTGTGTGAGCAAAGAAGCCATCAGCAATCCCTTTCAAGTACAGACAACCCTTAAGTAAACATAAGAAAAAGTAAGTATGATTGTTTAAACAAGCTGTATTAAAATTTAGCACTATTAAAGACAAGTGAGGCAAAGAATATATTTAAAATACAGGGCTTTAAACAAACAAACAAAAAACCCCACCTAGGAACAATGTCCTAGTAACAGTTCAAAAACTAGCAGGTTTCAAACTACTTTATTTTGTAGTTAAATACAAAAGAGCAGCACTTATTCAGGACCTAATCCCCTTCTAAAAATAATATATCGCTTTGACATTTACTTCCTTTATCAAACCCGTAACCAGGTCTTTTAAACAAAAACCCCCGGTGACAAATAAACCCAAGTAGTAATGTTTTCTTTGTGGAAACAATTACTCACCTAACGGCAAAGTACAAAGTTGCTGGGCCAGGTTTCTTGGGCAAGTCATGGTCCAGGACTCGGTGATCCAGCTGCAACCAGACGCTCTGACCTCTGCGGAAACAGGTTGGGGGGTGGTTAAAAACTGGGACAGGAAATACAGAAACAGGGTCTCTTTCAGTGCTTGCATTTACTCTAAATGTTACTTCAAAAATTGCAAAATTCGGCTCTGAGACAGGCAAACATTTCATCCAATTCTTTCCTTTTTCCCTAACTTTCAGGTTTTGATGCAGTTCACTTTCGGATGTTAGGGAACGTTCTTTGCAGTTGTATTTTCAGCTGCAGCACAAAAGTCATAGCACAGCACCCAGAAAAACTAAATATTATTGAAATACCTTCCTTTGCTATAGATGGGGACACTGCCACTGACTTCTCATGTCTAGCAGAGGCTGGATGTTTGCCTGCAGCAGAAATGGGTCTGATCTCTTCTGCTGCACAGGGACCGCATAACTCTGCTGCCGTATCCCCCACTCCTGTTCTGCACCATCCCCAGTCCCAGCGTGACATAAAAACCCCATTTCAGAGCAGAGGGCTTTACTGCAGGCATGCTCATTTAATGAGGCAGCTGTATAAAACGCAGTTCTCTCTGCGCTGGCTGCCCTGACTGAAATGGGAAGGAAGCCAGAAAGAAAACAAAAGTGCCCCCCAAATCCCAATTAACCTCCCTGAGGACCCTGGGGCCAAGGGGGAGCGCAGAAGCCTGTGGCTGCCCCAAAAGGCTGGGGCATGGGTGCCCTCCAGAGGCCACACGCTCCCTCCAAGCACCCAGCCCAGCCCCGTAAATCCAAGGCAGTCTCTGGAGTCCCACTGGTGTTTCTGGGGAAGTCAACAGCTTTTAGGTAATCCCCTGGCAGCACTTTAAAGCTCACCGTGAGGGAACGCCAGCAACCAAAAACCTCCAGAAGAATTTCATGGCAGCTCTTCTGGGGGGAAAAATAAGCCAAGTGCAAACAGCATCCTCAAGGGATTTACAGAAGAGCTGGAAGAAAGTATTTTCCAACACCTGAAAGGACAAGGATGTGGCAAATATATTCTAGGGAAAGCCCAAAACGAGAGTGGCTGGTAAAAAATAACACACTGCTGCGGTCAGGGCCCCCGAGCGAGCAGCTCCTACCAGCTCCGTAGACACCAGCCCTTTCCCCAGGGCCAGTCCTGCACCTGCGGATGGGAATGCCTTGGCAGGTGGCCCCAAACACGGCTCTGACGCGATTTGTAGGTGAAGGCTTCCATCCAGGACACCGTAAAAAGCAGCAATGGAGAGAAGCAGGGGCTAATATTATTCCCGTTAGACAAAAAGAGGTTTATTTAGGGGCTGTATTAATGCCCAACTCCATTTCCCCACTGCCCTAAGCAGCTCTGCTCCAGCTTTTTTGGGGAGCTGAAGGTAACTCTTCTGGAGACGCTGGCCCTGGGGAGCGGAGTCCTGCCTGCGGGTTTCGGTCCTGCACCCAGCAGACATGGGGAAGCATTTCAGTGCAATGCTGACAGATGACTCTAAACACCAGCTGAGATTTCAATTAACCCAGCTGACTCCGCGTTAACGCCACAGAAGCGGATCTCCCACGGCGCTCCGGCGCTCCGGAGCCCGGCCGTAGCATCTCACCCAGCCCGGCAGCGGCCGCCGGCGGAGGGTGGCAGGGGACGGGCAGCAGCTGCCTGAGCTGCCCCACGCGCATCGGCAGCGATGACAAACTGCACCCGACACCGCCACGGGCTTGCCATAGTCCAGCTGCCGGGAAGGGAGGGCTGCGCATTTCGAGTACGTTCTGCTTTTGCAAGCTCTTTTTGGTAGTCTACAGAATAGCTCGGATACCTCAAAGTAATAGGGAAGCTAGAGGAAGGTTGTTTATGGGAAGGACTAACCTCGTATTTCACTGCTGCTAGGAAAGTTTGGGTTTAAAAGACTCAACAATACATTTGAGATTAAAGTGCAAAGCAATAGGAGCAATTCACTTTGAAAATAAATGCAAAACCTTTATGTTGTTACTAAGAGCGCAGAACAGGAAAGCTGAGGGTGTTCACGTGGGAAATTATTGCTGAATCAATTTTTTCCACCTTGTGAGACAAACATGAAAAGTGAAAGCGTCAGGAAGGTATTTTACAAGTATTCTGCGGTTTGTGCCCAGAAGATATTTTCCAAATATTTTCTGTTTTGTGCCTTCCCCTTCCCTCAGCCAAGAAGCACAAACACAAAGTAGGAAAATCTTTCTTCTTCAAAAGAAAGAGTCATTTTTCCATCACGCTGAGCTGCCATGGTGTCGGGGATAGGCTTCACATTGCAAAAAGCACACAGCTGTTTAAAATAAATGACCATACTTACGTATCATCTATAAACGTTATCCCAAAATACTCCTTTTCTTTCAAGTTGAAGTGTGAGGCCACCAGATCCAGTAACTCCCGAGACAAAAGTTTGGGCTATTGAAAGAATAAAAATAATTTTATTCATTTCAGTCCAGGCTTGTCATATATAATAAAAATTTTCTCAGCAAATACTGACATTTAAGTACACACGGCCAAGTTAAAACCTTGTTGTACAACTCAATACAGAAATGACTCCATCAGACTCGAGGCAGTGGGATTCGGTGTCTCTGTGGAGCTGCACGGGACGTGCGGAGCACGGAGAGGCAATTATGTACTTAACCCGCGACATCAAGCTGAAGTGTGCAGACCAACTGCTGCTTTCCTCTTTCAGTGAGAGAAAGGAGGCAGCTGAGGCTTTCCTGCGCTTAACAGCAGGAGGAATTTTTCAATTAAGAAAATATTGTGTACTAGAGGATCTCGTGCTTTGGGTTCTGTTACAGGAATAAAAGACATCCCCCAAAACCCAGACTTTTCTTCCCTTCTAAATTAGAAACAAAATACCACCACAAGGGGTACATTTATGAATTTTGGTGAAAGCAGATTAAAAACTGAATGCAGAACTGATGGCAGGTATTTTGCCCACAGTGCACCAATGCCCAAGGGAAACCCTCCCGCTAACTCAGGTCTGAGGAATGGCAGGCGTGCATGAAAGCGTGCCTGTTTATTCCACTTCTATGAGTTGCTCTAGTAGGAGATACAACTTTTCTTCGACCATCACTTATGCATCAGCCCCCCAATAGCACTGCTACCGGTGCCCAAAAGAGAGGGGTCCGTACCTGAACCAGCAGCTCCAAGTTCCTGTCATCGAGGAGATGCACCTGGCAGTGCCGACCCTCTGTCATCTGCAAAAACAGCAACACAGCCCCGTGAGGAAGGGCAGAATCCGCAACTTTCCTGGCTTGCACCGGACCACGTGCGGCTCAGGGGCAAGGACGGCGCGTAGCAAGCGTCTAATCTGCACTGATAAGGGAATCGACTCCGTACCCAAGCTGAGCGTCCTTCTCCAAGGACTCGGTCTGGGGAGCTGCCTCAGCACTCTCAGCTCCCGTCAACTTCAAATCAGCATTAAGGGTGCTTAGCAGCATTCGGGATCAGATAAAAGTGACATAAGTGCTGCAAGAATTTAATTTGAGGATGAACCAGCCTGGCTAGTACCAAGCCACAAGAGGCAGCAATGGCCTTTTGCTCTGGTGAGGAGCAGAGATGACCAGGGACCCATGAAACCCCCGTCTATCCAACCATCCCTGCAGATGAGTCAGCCTAAATTTGGTCCCTTGACAGAGGACCCGGTCTCAAGTCTAGACGGAGTCTCGACCAGTACATTAATGCTCTCCCCTTGGATAAATTTTCACAAGCATTAGAAGTTATTGCCTCCATAGGATTCTTATACAGGTGCTTGAACTGAATCATTAAGAATGGGAAAAACTTTACAACCTCTAACATTGTATCTGGACCACCTTGGTTCCCACTTCGCGTCACATTTATCTCTTGCAAACAATGTGTCTTTCTCTCTTTAAGAGGCGAGCAATTCAGAAATAGCTGCACATTATGCCCTTTTAATATCTGCCCTTTGAAATCTAATACATTTCCACGAAAGCTTTTACATTATTTAAAATCTGTTCTAACTCTGGACCTCTCGCCGGCTTTGGCCAGGACCGGCTTCGCAACGCTTTCCGGGCGAGAGCTGGTGAAGGAAACCTGGCTTTTATATTTATTCTCCCAGCCTCAGAGTAACTCATTTTCCTGACAGCACAAGCTTCTCGCAGACTATAAATTCTGAGCTGTGAGCAGAGGCTGAGGGTGGTTTGCTTAGGTAGGGGCTCCCAGAGGGATTAAATGGCAACACACAGCGGTTTCTCCTTTCACATCCCTCTGGCTCCGCAGGGATGGGGACAAGGACAGGGCTGAGCTCTGCTGCCACCAGCACCCCCTCATCACCTCCTGCCCCGGGATGCTGCACATCCAAGCCTCGTAACACTTAAAAATAAATACAATTTATACCCGATTGCAGTATAACCGAAAAGAGATCTCCTGCCTCCCCCAGCACTGCCCCCGTTTCAACGCGTGGCTGTTTGCACAGCGGGGGCTGCCGAGACACAGCCTCTTCTGTCACCAGTCAGCCATAAGAAGCCAAATTAACAAAGCTTTATTGTTTCACCTAATTGAGCTCATTTTGACCAAAACCCAGAAGGGAACCCCCTCCTGAGGAGCTCTGCAAACAGGTCAGACATGAGCATCTGTGGACACAACTCTGTCTAGTGTCTGGGAAAACACGGCTACAGCATCTGTGGCACCAGTGCTGGCAACTTACAGCACTGAGTAAGTAAGTATCATCGCATCACTCATCAAAACAGCAATACTGGTAAAAGGACCATTTGCAGAGTGAGTCTAGCTGGAAGAAACCCCTTCCTTTCCATTTTTCCTGCTGCTGTGAATGTGAATTTGTAGAGAAGCGCCAGATGAAGAGTGACTTGTGCACGCAGGGGTGCGGAGCAGAGGCTGCACCATCACGGAGACAGCAGCGATGCCTCCCCGTTGCAAACCACAGCCTCACCCCACGGTACTGCACCCCAGCCGAGAAGGCATCAGCCCAGACCTGCACTAGCCCCAGGCCCGTGCTTCCAGCAGGGTACCATTTCCAGTGCTTTATCCTTCAGGTCTTGGAAGCAAAGCCGCAGCATCCCAATTTCAGCTTCCAGCCCACTCTCTGCAATTTATCCGCTCACCGAACATGCTGCCTGTAGCCCTTAAATGTATTACAATCTGATCACGGGTCCGTTTGTTCAGGAGAGCTTAAGGTCTGCCATCACGTGGTCATAAATAAGTTGCATGTTACCATCAATTAATCGTTTCATCAGCACACCCTTCAAGGCGGTACATATTTCTGGCTCTGACATACTGTTACCAATCTGCCCCTGTTGTGAAGTGTCTGATCCAATAGCGGTTTTAAATCATTCCCCATCTGTTGCTCTGAGATAGCACAAGGGTTGCCATTATTTAATTGCTAGCTTCTTTAGCTTTCACCCAGTGAAATCACATTAATCACTTCTGACTGTTTTAATTGCCTCAGTTGTCTATTGTTAAGTAAAAAAGGTTTCTATTATAGCAAACACATCCACAAAGCCTTGTGCTGAGGAGAAAGGAAGGTTGCCAGGAAGATTAAAACATAGAAGAAATACCAACCATAATCTGTGCTTCTACTCAGCTATCCAAAGTAACTGCAAAGCACATTAAAAGTAATTAACTTCATCACACCCCTGAAGATAGGCAAGATATAATGATCCCTGATTTTATTGATGAGAAAATGTAAGGACACGGCTTAAAAGTCTGGTTTACAGACATAGATACAGATAGCATTTAGTACCTGAGTCTCCAGGAATCTCCCCTCAGAAGAAATCATACAGCTGCTTCCCAGGGTACTAGAAAGCTCAATCAAGAAGTTGCAGAAGATGCCAGGCTGCTCGACGATAAAACACCACGAAATGCCATTCCTGTGACAAACCTGTCACTCCCGCTTGTGTCACCAGAACTCTACGTGGTGATGGGCTTGTCTTACCCCAGGAACGCGCTCTTGCATGGTGGGACACGACAGTAATGTCCACGTCCATGAAGTGTCTGCTGCTGGCTAGAGCTCAAGGAAGAAGGGGGGGTCTCCGGAGCCCCTTCTATTTGCTCCATGCACCCCTCTGCCCCCTCCCCAGCCCATGCACACACACCTGAGGGCCACATCCCTGCTAAGATGCCTTCTCCACCTGGGCCGAGCGGCACAACACGGATACTCACTGTGTGGCACCACAGCCCGGTCGAGGAACGCAAATCTGCCAGGGTGACTACCAGCTTTGCCTTTGTAGGGTCCAATCCCTAAACAAAGTGGCATTAACTAGGGCAGTCCAAACATCAGCCCTTATCCTCCTCTTGCAGATCCAAGGCTTCAGCAACCAGCACCCTGATTTCTGCAGCTGCGCAAGCGCTCACTCCAAGCATCCCCACCCCATTCCTGATGGGGCAGAGAGCACTTCACTTGGCTTACTCCGCACTTACAAACACAGTCAGAAGCAAATCACTCCCAGTTAACTATCACAGAGCAACACAAGCCCATCCTGCGTCAGGAATGTCGCCCACCGGAGAGGTCGTCTCCAGGAGACGGCTCTCTCCTCGCATGGAGCTGCCTTCCCTGTGCAGGCAGGGCTCCTATATACAAGACAGTATTCCCATTTTGCAAGCCTCGTTTGTGCAGGGAGCAGAACCGAAAGCTTCAGAGGCTTTTGCAGCCACGAGACCACCTCACAAGCTCTGGAATATCAGTCACCTTCCACCGGCCCTGTATCGTCCCAGCGCAGCGGTGCAGAGGTGCGACACGACTGCGGCGCAGCAATGCCACACGCTCCAGCACAGTCGCAGGTAGCGATGGTCTGGTCCTCTCCTCTTGCCTGAAGAAAAGCTGGGAAGCTTCCAGACAAGGACTTCGCCACCACAGTATCATAGAACATATAAAGGACTTTGGCCATGGAAGAGTGCCTCCAGCTCAGTGACCAGAGACCCTGAGCTCTTGGAGCCGAATCAGGGAAAGACTCATTTTTAACTCCCCCAACGACACCGGTGTGATTTATTTCCCCGCAGCACATCCGCTCGCAGGCCTGTTTCCTCGGGCTCTGGGAAGGGACTCGTACTTTGCTCCCTGGCTCTCAGGGCGCTGGGCTCCTCAAAGACCCAACGCCCTGGGAGCCCCCTGAGGGTACATTTTCTTTCATCTTTAATTCAGTACGCCTTGCTAATCTGAACAATATAATTGATTTTCTATGTAGTTGGAGCAATCCATCACGAGATGAGCACAGCTGTCTGGCTCCATTAAGAGGTGGCGTGAGCAGTCTTGAGATATATATACACACACACATCTATGTTGTCAGCTTATTCTCATTGATTTTGCATTGTCTGTAAAAATGAACAGTTTTGTTATACTTTTGTAACATGCCCCCAAGTTGGTCTTTTTAGCAGTTATTTTTAAAAGCCTGCTAATATTTAAGCTATTATCCAGTAAAAGATGTAGCAGCATAAAATTCACAAAGTATCCCTGTACCTCATTTCATTCCCAATAGGAAATTAAGCAGAGCGACATAATACACAGCCCCATTTTTGGCAAAACCACACTGAGATACTGGGATGCTGGATTCTTATTGTTTCTCAAAGTCACTCGTATGCTTTGCCACAAGCAAGCAATAAAAACTCAAAAATGGACAAGAATGAAAAGGAGACAAACACTGTCCAATGCAGTAATATAAAAAATACTGCAGCCCTCCTAACTTACTGGCAGCCAGCTTTCAGCAAGAACCTGATTTACCCAAGTCTTCAGGAAAAAAGGCAGATAATGAAGGAAAAGAAACACATGATTCTCAGAATCTCCACATGTAGAAATTAAAGCATAGCGCAAGATTGTGATTCTATATAGCAGGTTAACATGTTCAGAAAGGTTTCATATAGCTGGACCCCCCCAATTTTTTCCTCCATCTCACTTGTGACACAAATTAAGACAAATCGTCCACCTAAAAATCAAGACAGATTTTCCAAAACATCAGTCCTTTAAAAAGAAAAAAAACAAGGCAGAGAAAAAAAAAACCTAAACTATTTCTTGGCTACTTAAAGCAATTCCCTGTGATATCCTGAGCCTGAATGTTTATTTGGGAAAAAAAACATATGCAGGATATTTATGCTGTTTCTCTTCAACAGAAACATCCTCCCTACTCGAAGCTAGTTGTTACATGCAATATTTTTAGACATCCATGTGTGTCATCCAGTTAGGAAAAAATAAGAAAAAGAAAAAAGTAATTAGACAGGGTGTAAACAGGAAACCTCAAAAAACTTAAGACAAAAAAAAAAGCTGACAGAATAACATATCTCCTAAAGTGTAGCTTAGGAATGGGAAATCATGAAGGTTTTTGGTCAGAAGCAAACCCGAATGTGTTGCACTCCCTCCGGACCAGATTTCACCTCCCAGAACTGGGCAAATTACAGAGACATCGCTTGGCGTAGCTGGCCATATGTCTCTGACTTCTATTTTTAAGCCTTTTTTGTTTTAAGAAGGTCTGGAGTCTTCACTACTAGAGAAAGCCAAAAAAACCCCAAACCCTAACAACTCTGTGGCCAAAGAAGAGAGGATTATACATAAGCTGCACATAATTGAGACAAAATTGGGAACTGTTTCTGCCATCGAAATGCTCAGAGGTCTGTGCACTCATCCCAGCTGCTCTCATTTGGGATGTGCCACGATTCAGGCTTCAGCAGCCCACGTGCACACGCTGGTGGCGCGACCGCGTCGCGCCGACGGGTGACGTGACCTGCCCAGGGACGGGATGGCTGTGCCAGGGTCCTGCATCCACAGAAATACGCATAGCTGGAAGCTTTAAAACCACCCCCTCCATCCAGTGAGGCTTCACATCTTTAACATGCCAAACTCCACGCGAAATCTTTTGCGAGTAGCAAACCTCTTCCCCCAGCTTTCCTCTTCCCTTCCTCTCCAGGTAAACCCTTTCACTCAGACATGGGTGTTACTGTGCACCCGCGGGGGCTCTGCCTGGAAAACACCCCAGTGTGACACCAGGGATTCGGTCCCAGCTGCACAAAACTGCACGTTATTTCCATAAACTCCTTGCAGGCTAACCACGTGAAATTAAACTTCACTGGCAGGTGAGCAAGCTCTGGAAGATATTTTACAGGCAGGAAAAAAACCTGCAGTGATGCATCCAGTGATGAGAGAGAAAAGGGCAACCATTTTCACTGAATAAATGGCCAGCACACAAAGCCTTAAACCTGCAGTTTTAAAAGCAAGAAATTGGGCTGCAGTGCGTCATTAGGACATGGATTGTAAAAACTGGATCATTTATTCCTGAAACAGGCACATCACAGCGGCTCAAGCAGAGCGCTGAAAAAAATCAGATGGATGACAAAAAAAGCAAGAGTGCAGTATTCCCACTCGCTTACAAGATGCACGTGCTCAGTTAGGAAATGCTATCCCCTTGCCACACCGACCCAGCCTCCACAAAGCCTGTGGCATGGGGGGGGGGCCAAAATCCTGGCATCCTCCTTTTGACCCGTGACTCAGAGGCAGCAGCACTGATTTGCAGGTGTAGGAGCCCACAGAACCAGCCTTGCACTCAGAGAATTTCAGCTCAAAATCCCTACCTGAGCTATAAAGCATCACCAGTAATTTCCTGTAAGGTTTTTTTTTCCCCCCAACCCCTCTTCTGTAACTCCTAAGCCCGTAAGAGATTTCAAAGCTTAATATTGAAGCCCCTACACTGACCTCAGATTTTCATCAGCATTTAGGTGGGTTTTTTTCCTTCAGACCTGAAGGCATTTAGGATCAGATCCTCAGCTGCCTTAGATCAGCATTGCTTCATTGACTTTGATACAACCGGCCAGCTTACCTCTGGCCTGTAAATGTGCACAGCCTGATAAAAATATGAAATAAGATGCAACAATGTATTGCAATACGGAGCTGCCCTTACTAAGCACATCTCAGAAAAATAAAAGCCTGTTGCTGTCCTTCTGGAAGGAAGGGGCCTGCATGCAGCTGGAGGGAAGAGGGAAAAAGTTATAATGGTTTAAATGACCTCAGAGTTTCCTGGTGTGTCTGTTGGGAGAGCAAAGCCTCGTCATGTTCCAGCACTCAGAGTCGCTCAAAGCTTTAAGGAATAAGCAGAAAAATAACAAACAGGAGTTTGGTTTTATACCAGCATTTCTATGGAAAGTTTTTAAAGGATCCGTGTAGGTCTCCAAAAATGCTTTGATGCACACTTCTTATCAGCCTGTTAGCAGCCCGCGAGTCCTCCCTGACCCAGCATAGGTGCCTGTCACTGAGTGTCCCATGGTGGGAGATGCTCAGGAGGAAACAGATGGCTGGGGGGCTGGAAATGCTCCACCATCCCACGGGTGAAGATCTGGGGAGGAGAAACATGCCCCCAATCCCACTGCCACGTCACATCCCACTGCGTGCCTCTCCATCACCTCCTTTGCCAGCAAGGGGTGCAGCAGAAAAGCCCCCAGGTGATGCCTCCTCTGCACGGTTGCCCTCCTCCCCTTGAAGACTCCTGGACTCACCAATATCTCCTGCAAAACACAAAAGGTTGGCTCTGGGTCCAAAAACCTCAAGTTTCCCCCCAGTCTCTGCACACCCCAGCCCGGGCAGCCAGTGGGTTTCCTGCCGCAGCATCCCAGTCTGGCTCACGCAGATGCGATAAACTTGCTGTGATCCCCTCGAAGGCGACAGCACAGCTTCCACCAGCTTTACAGGGGGCAGCCCACGTCTCCAGACATACTGCCTCTCCTTCCTAATCTTCAGGTCATAAAGAAACCTTTGGCTGAAGTCCTGGCTCCAATGTAGTTGACGAATTTTACCATTAACTTTAATAGGGCCAGGATTTTGCCTTAAATCATTTGTTATCTTGCTATTAACCTTAACAGAAGCCAGTATCTGCTTAACATTAAATAGCCAGCAATGCACTGAAGTGCCCGGCTACATCTTTCACCCTTCGTGCTATGGCAAGCCACCTTGTAGGACCCATCTCACCTCACCAGGGTGACTCCAAGTGCCACCCCCGTCCTTCCCAAGGGCCGCAGAGCTCACCCTGGCTCTGCACGCTCCCGTCCCAGCACTCATGGGGTATTTACCCACAGCGATTGCAGGGACTGTACAGAGCCATTCCCAACCTCAGGGTGTCCCTGTGCTTCTTGTCTCAGGACTGGCCAGGCACAGACAGACACTTGAAGACCCGACCAAATACAACATGCACAGAAATAATGTTTTAAGATGAGACAGGCTGGAGAAAACTTACTTAAGTGCAAGCTGGTACAAATGCTCCTTTGATGATGCTTTCCATGGAAATATTGGCTCTGCTGAAGTTTGGCAAAGAGTTAGAGATAAAACACAGTGCCTGGAACAGGGGGCCGAGAGGCTCTCTGAGTTGCATGGCACCTTCCTAAAATAGCCACATGAACTGAAGATACGATGAAAAAACTGGCTCCTGCAGAGCATCAACTAACTTTCATGTAAGCCCCACCAGCTGAGCCAGTACAAAAATCTGGCAAAGCAACAGCCCAAGTGCTCTCCCTCGCTGCAGGGACTGTGGCTTGTCAGGGCCGAGCGCCAACACGCTTCCCATGCGATTCTCCTTTTTCCCATTTATTCTACTATTTCTCGTTGCAGGGGATGGCAAATCTAAGGGACTCTTTCACTTGCTTTATTGGTGGTTTGCTGATTTGTACAGGACAACAGGCACTGCCTTTTGTGGTCATTAGAAAGATCCCACTCACTGGAGCAGGTTGTGGGGCTCTCAATCTCATCCTCCTCTCCCAAGATGCTCAAATGCAATGCTCAGAAGTAGTGATGAGCGCACTGATAAAAAAAAAAAAACCACGAACCAGTGACAAATGAAAATCCAGGGAACAAATTAATTCAGTCTTCCTCAAAACGATAAATACAGTATCCCAGCCAGGAGATAAAGCCCTTTTTGCCAACGGCAAAATATAAACAGGAGAGTTCCTGCTTCTTAGTCTCTACCAGGAACATGCAACGTAAAAAACTAAACCCTCACTTCCCCACAAGGAAATTTTGCAGCGTGGCTGCCTTTCCTGATGCTACCGATGGTGGTTTCACATACTCGCTGCTGCTCCCTCGCACGCGAGGGTGCAGGGGGTGTTCACCCACGCACAACCTGCGCGCCAGCACGCGTACGAGCGTGCTACAAGCTCACAGGCAGCATCGGTTCCCGTGGCACGAGGCACAGAGACGAACTGCTGCAGAAGAGCCTTCGCCAGCTCTGCTGGCCCCATACTTTTCAGCTGACAAGCAGCATCCAGACAGCATTTCACCTCTCCTGACACTGCCAAAGGGCCACAGGGTCTCGCTGGCTGCGTTATCAGCAGATGCTGAGTCTCTCTGACAGAGGGGAAGTGGTTAGGCATGTACTTGAAGGAACAGCCCCCTTGTTGCATCAGTATTCTCCTCATATTAAATAAAGGTGTCTCATTCTCAAAACAGAAATGTTTCTCAAACAGGTCACGTCATTCCACCAGTGCTGATGTTACCATTCCCACCACTTTGCAATGTATTTAAAAGATCAACAAGAAAAGAATGGACAGGCAACTCTACAGCTAATCCTAAAAATCAGGAAAATTAATAGGAAACAATCAGTGCAAATCTGCCACAAATATCAAGTCAATGAAATACTTCATCCAACATCTGCTTTCCTTGGCAGAATACAGCTAGTAAATTAGTGTCTGGTGGAGACATGCTTATCACCGGCAGCACTGAGACATTGCTGGCGGGTCATTACCGCACACAAGCCCACGGTAATGTTTTTTTCCAGTGCAGTCTCCTGGGAACTTGGGCGGGGGGGGGGGGGGGGGGGAAGATCCTGTGGGATCAGAAAGCCTTCCTGAAGCTACTCAACAGAGCAAATGCAGTGTCGGCCCCAGATAGGGCACTATGTGGAGGCAGCAGCATCCTCTGCCCTTGAATGAGCGGTACCCACCGCGGGGCAGGACCAGACCCCTGCCCTCCTGCGACCCGTTCTGACCTTTGCTCTTCAACCAGGAGGTTGGACACAAATCAGTTAAGCTCCTGCTTCTTTGCTTAAGTCTCTACAACACGAATCTCAGGAGATACTCTGTGCAGAGCTTCTGGTAACTTTTCCTGACACACTTGAAACAGAAACTCAGCTTTCCCTGTTATGGGAATAGTTACGGAAGACTAAAAAATCCCCTTAGAGAAGGGTTTCCCATCCCCAGAGACCCACACCTTGCCCTTGATGCCTCTTTGCCTCTCCCCAGCCCTGAAACTCTCCCCTGTTTCTTTGATGGCTTCTCACAGGCTGCTCCTCCGTCCCCCCCCACCGCACTTCTCGCTTCTCCACCACCCCCCTGCTCACCCCTGGGTTGGGTTTTTGAGGGATGGCTCCTGAGGCAGGAGACGTAGGCAGGGCAAACCTTGACCTAATATCTGCCATCCTCTCCAGGCAGAACCATGTCCTCTGAGAGCATCTTGCATCTTTTTCCCTCCTACCCCATTGGGGTCCTTGCACCCGGGCTCATCCCCCATCCTGTCCCCATCCTTCTTCTGGACTTTTGCAGCCACTCATGCTTGGCAGCAGCCCCTCAGGAAACTCAGGTGCCAGCCTTGAACAGACATTAGGTAAGCAGGCGATGAAAAATAATTAAAAAAAGGCTATATCACAAGTCCATCTGAATTGCCTTTAAATCTGTAACTCTTAAAAAAAAAAAAAAAAATGCAAAGAGCAAGGAAGTAAGCCAAGAAAAGCCTGAAATCCTAAGCTCTCTGGAAGAAGTCAAAAAAGCGGGTATTGGCTGCAGCGGGCGCTGAGCGGCATTTCTGCGGCGGTGCTGGCAGCGCGGAGCCAGCCTGCCCAGCTGCCAGCACCTTGCCAGGCACTCAGGGGGGTTTAACAGATTTGGACTGCGCCACACTCCACTCCACTTTTAAAGCAAAACAAGCACTTCAGATCAAAGGCTCTTTCTCAACAGCCGTTAACGAGCTCCATGTGCACTGCTGCATCTCCAGCACCAACCGCTCCGTGGGGGTTTTTTTTTGGGCAAGAGGGGTGGGGACCTTACTGATGAGACATTTAATAGTTACATGCTGAAAGGAGCTACTGTACCAGGCACTGACCGCCTCTTCTCGGGACTTATGAATCTGTGCTTTGTTCAGTTTAAATCGTATCTCAGAGCAGCCTATAAGGGAAATCTCTGAAAAGGGGTTTTCTCTATAATCAGAAATTACAGACCTGCTCTCCAGCTGCAGCAAAGTTACCAGAATCAAGCTTGGATTTAGCACTTTCCGAAAGCAGCCAAGGCAGCACTTATAACAAAGGCAGGAAAAAGCAGCTGTAAATGCTGGGAGTAAACAAACAGCCCCTTATCTCCACAATGGGGTGCAAAAGATGCAAAAATTTTTTTATGGACTGATCTTTCAGGGCAGAGAAAAGAGCAAGCAAAAAGGTTGCAGCCTGCACTACTAAAATACCCCAAAACAAACTCACTTTGCCCTGTGCTGCTTTCTCACTGCCTGCACTCCCGCACTCACGGCTCCGAGCTCTGCGTGATGTTTTAGTCGGGGCACAATGTAACAGCACTAAACAACGTTATCTATTGCTGCTAAGCATCAGAAATTAAGATATAGCCTCTTACCTCCGAGCCACACGCCCTGCTGGTTTAAAAGGACTGGAGAAACCCAAGAAGTACTCAACAGTGTGCATGTACTAAGCCTTCATGTTTTCTGTACATTTGAGCTAGGGGAAGAAGGGAGACACGATCCCGGACCTCTTCCGTTGCCATATAATCTCAAGGAAATGACCTTCGCATTTGTGGCTTTGATTACAGATTCAGAAACAAAAGCCTCTCCAGCATGAGTCAGGGGACACAAGAGGTTGAAACGTGATTGTTAAAAATGGAGGCGAACTGGGAAAGCATTACAATTATTTTTGGTTTTCCTTTGCATTATTAACCCCTTTATTATGAAACAAAGCCAAGTAAAAAAGCAGCAGTTACCGACCAAAGGCATAGCACAAGGTACCAGCCCCGGGGCAGTAAGACACTTTGCTGTTGGACCACGGGTCCCTGCCAGCCCCCCTGTGCCGTGGCAGCCGGCCGAAGACCCCCATGCCAACGGCTTGGTGTTTGTTGGGAGCTGCCATCGCCCCTCTGGCTCTTCCACCCCACACATCCCCATCCAGGGGACGGAACGAGCCTTTATGCTACAACTTGGCACAGAGCTAAAATTTCAAGCCACCTCCGCTTTCAACCCCTGGGAGCAGGGGCTTAGCCCCACGGCAGCAGGGAGGCTCATCTACCGATCTGAAGGTATATGGGTAAATGGAGATAACCAGAGCTTGTCTTCTCAGCACGCCTGTCCTCATTTCATACGCTCCCGTCTCCATAGTTCCTTGCTGCGACAGATGCCCGCAGGTACAGCGTTTCACTGAATTTCCCAAACTCCTTCCCAAAGCACAGGTCTGCTGCCTCTGATGTGGGCTACCGCGCATCAGGGAGGGAACCAGGAGCGCTGACAGAGTTCACACCCTTGGCCGTCAGTCTGAATTTGTTCTGGGGTCAGGGTTGGTCTCCAGGAGTGTAGTTTGCTGCTGGTAGAGGTGCGGGAGTAAGTCATCTACCTGCTGTTCTGCTGCTCCCTTTGCAGGACTGTTTTCTGTGTGCAAAACAGCAAGTCATACTTCATCTCCCTGATTTCTCCCCCTCTGGCGCATCAACCTACGAGGCTGCGCACACCTCTGGGCTTTGACACAGCGACGCTAACTGTGTAACTGTGTCAGGCAGAGCACAGGTATCATGCAAAGGCACAAAACCCGAGCTCTCCTCCAAAAGAAATGCCAAATGACTATATAACACTGCTTTCACTGAAAACAGAAAAAAAGAAAACAGAAAACCGAAGAACCATGCACCCAAATCCAGGCCGCTGTAACCTCCAGAGCTCCAAACATGACCTCCATGCAGTACACAAGAGGTACAAGATCTCAAATTTACACATGCAGTTACTTCAAAATCTAAAATACAAGCCTGTTCCTCCTTCACAAACACAGCTCAGCATTATTAATTTCCTTTTATGTGACATGAGTACGGGTACCCAGGCTTTTAAAGCAAACCACTGACTCACATCCTCTGGCCACTTAAATTACGGTAATAAGACTGATGCCAAGGGAACAACACAGCCCAGGACCACAGCATCCAACGTGGGCTGGAAGATACAGGCCGGGGGGGAAATCACAAAATGCTACCAGAGCAGAGAGGAGCTCTGGACACACACCAGAACAACCTCACCTGGGAGCAAGAAAGACCTCTTCCCTTTACCTGGATGCTCTTTGTCAGTTATTTATGCTCCCAACTGAGCAGCCGCTATGCACAGAGAGGACAAACTATGAAGACTTTTACCACCCCAATTTTTATAATCCATGGATCTATTTTAATAGAAAAAAAAAAATTAAGTTCAACACCTGGAACAAAGTAACTTGCATTTATCGGAATGGGAAGCAGGAACCTTGGGGTCAAACTTTTGAAAGCAACATCTCATCAGAGACATGCGGCTCCCACTTCTCAGAGGTACCGAGCCCTCTTGGTCCACCTAAACTCCACCAAAGAGAAGGCTCTGTGTACCGAGCATTTGAGGCCAAGAACGGGCTCCATTAAGCTGCAGAGCACCGTGTAAAGCCAGAGCCTTACTGACACTGCTGGGAAGAGAAGCAGGGCTGCCTGGTCCCCACGATCAAACAGCGTGAGTCAGCCCTGATCCCCTCGCCTGGGGCTGCCTCTGTAAATTGCCATCAATCCAGACACCTCCAGAGGGCAACTCACCCCAGCTACCCCAGACACCTGGGATGCAGTGAGGTGCCAGAGGTGTCTCGCCCTCCTTGTTTAATGCAGAAGAACTAGCTTTGATCAAATATCCACCTTTTAAATAGCTGCAGACAAAGAGGTTTGGGTTTGGTTTTTTTTCCCCCCAAAGTTACTTTGTAAAAGCTAACATTCTCATAGTCATGAGACTACAAAAGCTCTCCGTACAATGCTCAGGATCACAGTTTTATAAAAAAAAACAAAAACCAAAAAAACCCCATAAGCTGGCCCCACAGTGGGCAGAAGGATGCCAGGTCAGGTCCAGCCAGCTGGTCCAGACTGCACCAGCAACCTAAGGGGTGGCAGCTGAGACAGCTTTGGGAGAGTATTTCAAGAATAACAAACTTGCATTTGTCTCCAAAACACAGACTCCAAAGCCCCAAAATAAGATGGAAAATAGACAGTGAGTCATTTTTCCTTAGAGAAATGATGTGAAGGGTACCTGGGTGGTGCCAACTTCTGCCCTGCTGGGATAACCACAGGGACAGGAATAGCTGGAGGAGGAGAAGAACACAGCTCCTCGGACGATCCAGGGCTTCCAAACAAATACAGATCTGTGCTGTCTAATTCAGCTGTACTCTGGGCCACAGATAGTTTTTCTGAACAAGAAAAATTAGAGTTTAAAAGAAATACAGCGTGCCTGTAAGAGGTTTCAGCAGTGGGAAGCTGTTGGAGCAGCAAGAGTTGAGCAGGGAAAAGTCTCTAACTCAGAGGCCACCAGAAGAGCTCCAAGCCGGGGTTTAGGGAAGGCAGCGCTGTGACTCCTTGCTAAAGGGTATGTAACTCTACAGCAAACGCAGCACACCCTAGCCTCTCTGAGTAAGGTGAACAGATGCAATGTGCTTGATACTAGAGAAGAATTACTCACTCCCACCTCGCTATGGCTTAGCAAACACCGACTTGCATGCCAGCTAAGTGCACCTGCCCAACCAGATTCCTGATGGGCTTCATCTACACCAACATACTTGCTCTCCCAAAACAATTGTGGCAACCAGACGCTGCCAGTCTGGCATCAGTTGAACAACTCTACACTCAGCACAATGGGGACCTCTTTGCCTAGGGCAGCCACCTTTCTGGAGAGATTGGTCCCCTCTTATTTTTCTCCTGTCTGTCTACAACCTCAGTTTTCCTTTCCTATTGCACTTCTGCTGCCTTTTTTTTTCCTACCTGTTTGTCTTCCCACACTTTCTTGCAAGTCTGTGGTCAGTTTGGAGTATTGAGGGTTCTGGCATACATTATTTTTTTTATTCCCTGGTCTCTCCCCTCTCCTTCCTTGCTTGCACAGCCTGTACTTTTCATGCTATGTAATTCTTGCACTGCCCTCTCCTGCTCTTCCAGCTTCTTCGCTGCCATCCTCCAGTCCTTTGCCTTCCTCGCACATGCACAAGCCAGTAACCTGCCTGCACGAGACACCAACATCCATGTCCTTCTCACGCCGTACACCCTCTGCCCAGCCCACATCACCCTAACTAGAAACCACCGGCCCAGCAAAACGTAGAACCAGGACACTCAGAAAACAGCACGTAATTAGCAGCGGCCCTGCGGTGCAAGTGCTGTATGCAGTAACTCCTCCATCACCACTCCCGGCTCTGCTGGCACCACACATTTACACCCGATAGCAAGCAGGAAGATGAGCACTGGGGCACCCATCACTGGGACAGCACCTATTCTACATCTGCTGGAACAGCAGCGATGGAAACATCACGGTCTTAAACCTAATGTTGCTTGGACTGTCAATGGTGGCTTTTCATGGCTGAAAACAGCACATTCAGGTCATTCTCAGCATTTTGATACCCCTTATTCTCCCCACCTCTCCTTCCCCAACACACAGAGCTGATGCATGTTTAAATGAATGACTAATTAGCAGGAAAAAGTGTACATGTGTACTTGTGTGTGGGAGGGTATTTAGGCTAATATATTCCAGCGCTGATAGCTTTATCCTCTTTGCAGTCTCTGAGAATGAACTGGCCTCCATCTGTACAGAAGATTAGTAGAACTACTAATCACTAATTATGACTCAGAGGTTTTAAGAGCAACGCAGACTGTACAAGGGTGGCCTGATTTTTAGAAAATGAGGAGACAAAGATAGCACAGTGTTATTTTAAGCACATGGACAGTCCATCCAAGATTGCCAAGAACTGCAGTGACAATGCTAGCAAAAGGAGTGACGGAAAACTAAATGCTTAGACAGACAAAAAATGAAGTATAGGAAAAATAACTAGCATGTGCCTGAAACTTTTAATGTACCTTTTCATAAGCCTCTTGTCCAGTCAGAGCAAGCTGGCCAGCCTCTCTGCACAAGACCGAAATGGAGATTTATCCAGGCAAGTTCATACAGTGATACCTTTGTACAGGAGTCTGCGTCTGAAAAGTGGCGCCAGCAACATTTGAAATCTAACGTATTTTGTGAAATGCGTCAGATCGAAGAAAAAAAATATTTATACAGGCCAAAGCGGTTAGTGAATAGAAGGCACTGTTTGAAACTGGCACCGTGACACCCTGAAGGAAATGAGATGAAGTTCACAGTCTGGTTGTGAAGTTAGTCTGCTAGGGAAGAGGGAGGAGTGGTACAAAAAAAATCGTATTTTTGTTTGAATAAACTCTCTCGAACAGAAAACGCTATATCGTGAGCTCAAATGGAAACATGTCTGGCAGAGAGCTTTGGAAAGCTGCTGCTGGAAGCGTGTAAAGCCAAGTTTAACTTTAAGCTGTTAGGAGGCGGTGCCCAAAGCCGGTCCTGTTCTCAGCTCTGCAAGAGGCTCCCCAAAGCCCCAGCTGCAGGGAAGCCTCCACGTGCCGTGTTTGGACGTGACGAGGGTTTCAAGCAGAGCCAAAGCTCTGCAAGTGATGTACGAGCAGTGTCACAGCATTAGATCAGATCACTTCAAAAAGAGAAACAGCTGGATGAAAGCAGTCAGAGCAAAGCTTTTCCGGAGCAACTGGTAATCCCCAGCCCCCAAGTTTAAATCTTTGAAGGGGCACATATTCAGCGTTCTCTAAAAAGGTCTTCAAGCTCCCTTTGGAGAGCCCTGACCCATGAAGATGCCCGAGATGCTTCCTCCGAGCATCGCTCCCAGGGTCTGTCTGGTGTGGAGGAAGGAAAGCTCTGCCCTGACAACACAGCGCTTCCCCTTCGTGCTCACCCTCACCACTCCAGTGCCACTTTTCATCATTGTGAAAAGAGAAGAAAAAAAGGCATCTCCAATTTGTTGTCAGCAATTTTTATGATGAAAAGTTAAGGTGTGGTAGCAGAGGAAACATGGTCCTCGCTATCCAAACCAAACTACGTTAGCACCATAGGAAACAGAAGTCAATCGCTTCCTCTCTCACTCCTCCACCCCAGGTATGTATGGGACAGACATATGTACAAAGCTTATTTGTTGTGCTTCATCAGCAAAATTTTTTCACTTCACACAGAGGAAATGACCTTTCAGAGGTTAAAAAGCACTCTGTCCAAAAAACCCACATGAATTCAATTTACGCTTTTACACCAGAGATTGTTAGCCAAATTGCCAGCGTAACTGAATAGCTTAATTGCAAAGACACTCCCATACCTGGTTTCATGTCCAGCAAATATTAATCACAACATGTCATCGTATTCTGCAGGGAGTTTGGGGACAGTTTGCCTGGTTTCTTTTTTCCACTTTGCATCGAGCAGACTGACTGACATGCATTTTAACCCTGACACTAAAGCACTCACTTGACCAGTTTCTGATTTATAAAAGTTAGTTGCATTATCAAATGGACTTTGATGCAATGTTTCTTTCATGCTTAAAGCATAGGGGCTAACAAGGAATGGCTGGGCTGTGGAATGTATAGGTGAAAATTGGTATTCATACCTCAGGGGAAGACATGCACCAGAATATGGTAGTGTTGACATCCCAGCAGAAGTCAGGCCAGTGATAACATAAGTAACTAAACACAGGATATTTATGTAAAAATTTCACTTTCTGTTTTACCGCTCTATAATTAGATGTAAGACAGGTGGCCTATAAAACCAGCATGTGGAGAGCCCTTCCAAAACCTTTATTTTGGAAGGAGTATCGGGACACCCAGAAATGCAACACTCTCCCACTGTGGGCATCGGGGGGGGGGGGGGGCTCTGGGAAGACCCCAAAGCCCAGCTGGCAGGTCAGAGCACTACGTGCCAGATCTCCACAACAAAATACAACCCTCGCTCCATTCCCTTGTAGGAAATTGGTGCCCGCGGATGAAAGCATCTATGCCAAATTCTCACCTAGGATTTTTTCCAAGTCCTAATAGCCCAAATAACTCGTATTGACTTGTTGCAGTTAGAAGATCTGTGCCAGCTCTTCCATCAGCTGTCTCCGCAAGTCTCGTTTTTTTCTAGGACAGGCTTTCAGATGCTCTCTGCCACAGACAAGACAATGCTCCCTGGCATACAACCCAGGCACTCACGGAGAGGATAAACTCACATACTGTACAACCCTCCTCCCCTCGCATGGGTTCAGAGGTTATTTCAGAGTGAAACGGGACACCCTGTCAGCACTTTGGCTCACAAACTCCTCCAGTTGAATAGGCTCTGGGCAAATGGGACATCCCTTCTCTTTTGGCAGATGAGACAGATGATGGCAAGCGCCCTGGAGCAGAGACCAGCTTGGGGAAGTGCCTGAGCTTGGCTTGCTGGGCTGGGGCTGAAGTCCCTGCACCGGTCACCGGGTAAAACAACAGCCAGTAAGACCTTGGAAGGTGCTTCCCACACACACACGCTAGAAACAAGAAGGCTAAAGAGAAGGTGACTGACAAAAGCTGGTTTGTTCTTGCTGGGGTTTTTTTTGTTTGGTTGGTTTTTGGGTTTTGTTTTGGTTTTTTTTGTACTTAAAGCTACTAAGGCAGGTAAAGGCTTTATGCCGGCAGAGAGGATTTCAGCCAGACGGCTCTGCCCGCGTGACAACCTCTGCACCTGCCGACTTCAAAAGACATAGGCAAGAGCCCTGCGTAGAAGCATGAAGGTGTTAGTGGTTTCTCTGTGCTGGGACTCAAGCTCAGGTCTCACATGAGGCTAGCAAGCATTTTATATTTAAAAAAAGAAAAGACCAAAAAAACCCACAACCACCATAACAAACTTAGCAGCCCAGGGAGAAGAAATCCTGCTGGCTTTCCTTTCACCATAATAATGTACTAATGATTAAAAAGGGACCTGCTAGCAGCATCCAACTCACCTGAAAATAGCCACTGACCCACAAAACAACATGAACCCGAAGTATGGATCAAAGCGAACTGAAGCCTCTGGGGCTGACCAGCAGCGCAAGTGCCTGTCACCTCACCCTTCCCTGCATGTCCCTTGCAGGTAGCTCAGTGACAAAGTTCTGACTTGTTTCCCAATTTGTTACACTGTGTACAGCTCAGGGAGTCCTCAGAGAGGGCAAAAGTGTAAGTTTAGTCAAAAGAGCCTTTATATACAATCCGTGGTATTTTTCACACTTGGAATATGAATGTGAAGGAGTTACAGAAATATGAACGTTCTTGATGAAGCCAAGATGTGAAAGGACTTTGTTAACCACCTGTCCACATGCCAATATTAATAAGGACACAAGGCAAAAACGTCCTTTCATGTGGCTGCACTAACTACAGGACTTCTAGCATAAATTTGAAAAGACAAATAGCATCCCTGGCAGGTAGGAGAGTGTTGTTATATCCGTTTTACAAACAACAGAGGCACAGAGAAGGAAGACAATTTGCCCAAGTTAATGCAGGATCTGTGGTAATGATGGGAGACAAAAACTCACGTCCAAGATCGGAGCCTAGTCCCACAGACACTGGAACATCCACCTCCTCTGAGAAACAACCCCATGGAGAGCTCTGCACTGCATGTTTTGCTCCTGTATTGCTCCAGTGAGCCCAAGGTGAACAAATTTAACACAACATTACTCAGAGTACATCTCTGTATGCAGGGGTCATCCAGCTGCCTTCTCTAGAGGTTCCCATAGCTTCAAGTGTTTAAAAAAGAACGGAAAAGAAAAATACTATTTGATTCAACCTCTTACAGGGCTCTGACATCCAAACAGACCGGTGACATTTAATGCTGTGTGCTCGGTCCTGCGCCCACCAGACTTGGACACGATACCACCAGTGGTTTTAACAGCAAAGAGCCGAGAGTTCAGCACAAAAAACAATGCGTTACACAACCCAAAAGGGAAGAGCTGCAGGGCATTCTTTCAGCCATCTCTCTTTAATACATCCCGAATTACCCCTAGGAAATTCCTGATGTTAAAATGTGAGCATCACCTTGTTCCTGCCTGGTTTCATCTCCCAGGGATGACCCTCAGAGCAGCAAGCATGGACCAACAGGTCACTGCATGTCCCCAGCAGTCTGGCTGTGCTCTCCTCATGGCTGTGACAAGCTGCAGGCAGAGGGGAACGGGGAAGGGGCACTCCCTGTCCACCCCCCGGCTTAAGGGCCACCTAGAAGGACAACAGAAGGACCCATCTCCTCTTTTTACCCATTTTCACATCCCCACTTTAGGACACAGGCACAAGTCCGTGATGCCTTTCATAAAGAAGACAAGACAGATTAATCCACCAACAGCCACTAGGACACAGTAAGTTTGGGCAGAGATACAGTCACGCTTTGTTTTGACGAAAAAATCTCTTTTCCCTTTGAGCCAACCATCAGAGAATCGCAGCTGAACAGGCTGAATACAGCTGTTGTCAGAGCTGGTCCTTACTGAGCCATTATTCCAGCCCTGGAGCGATGGGGTTTGCCTCCATGGGGATGCAGCAGGGAGCAAAGGCAGTCCGAGCTCCACACTTTTTATGTGAACGAACTCCAAAAATAACACCTGCGCAGTACAGGTGTAGCTGGCTTTTATTTATAGAGAAATAAGGAAGCCAGGGCTGCATCCCCACATTTCTTCAGGTCAGGAAAGGTGGGCAAACGGAGAGCAATGATGCCTGCACTCCTGCATTCCCTAACTATACATGATCCATATTCCTCAAGTGACACACGCGTCACATAAATCACAAAGTGTTTACATCCATCATCTGTACAAGATGCCAAGATGCATTCAAGCACTTGGAAGCACTTCTATCACCGTAAGCTGTTTTCCCACTCCTGGGCATACCTTAAAGCTAAATAGCAACAGATCCCTTCGGGATTAAATGGGCACAGATGTCTTTTTAGCATGACTTTCCCATGGAAGTTAAATCCTGATGGTTCTGGAGAGCTGTTTGCTGCAAGCTGTGTCATTCTCTGTATTGCAACATACCAGGGAGAGGGGAGAAGCAGCTTTGAAATATTCAAACATAATGTAGCAAACACACACACTGACACCGTGACCAGGCACACATCACAAGTTTACACGCGAGACAAAAATAAATACAGACACACAAAAATAAATAACTGCCAGCAAAAACAGACTCCAAAAAGAGTGACACCACCCTAACTGCAACTGGATACTACAGTAACTGCAAGTACGGTGCCGTGTTTTTTGCCTGCAGGAAGGGGAGCCTCCCAACTGTTGTTCCAGTACTCATTGCAGCCCCCCCAAATAGCAATCCCGTTGCAATGCAAAGTACTATCACGTTACAGTCTGCCGCTATTCAGCGACACAAACAGCAGAAAAAGCTACAGCCGGTCTCTCCCATGGCAGCATCGTGCTCCGAGCGCCCGACGGCAGCGCAGGCTGAGAGCTGAGCTCCATCTCCCACATCCCAAGCGCAAGGATGGCGACAGCAGCGAAGGGGGCTCCGAGGGGCTGCGATACAGGGGGCACTTGGCTGCCGAAACAGTTTTAGATAAACTAGCTGAAAAAACACATTTAACATAGAAAATATGTCCCCCAAACCGTGAATTGAAGGCAGATGCGCAGCGCTGGCTGTTGGAAAGCAACACTGGATATCAGCTCAGACTGGGATTATAAACCTGCCGAGCATCTTCACAGCAGGGCTCACAGCGTGAGCTGCGGCTCCGGCTCGATGCTCTTCGCCTCACCCCGTCCCCGCCGCCTCACCCGGGCTGTGCGCACCGGGGAATCAGGCAGGCGAGCGAGCACGTGTCCGTCGGGTGGCACGATGCTTTTTTTTTTTTTTTTTTTTTTTTTTTAACAAAACCCAGGGCTATTACCGGGGGATTTTTACCTGGTAGACGTCCCGGAGGCCGCACCATGCTCGCAGGGCTTGCCGGCATGCCCGCAGCCGGGCGGCGTACCACCTCCTCAGAGCCGCCACCGTCACCGTCCAGACGAAGCGGCTGCCGCTGAACAGCAGATCCTCTACCCCGCACATGAACACCGAAGCCATGAGCTCCTCTGCCGGCAAAACAAAATCCCCGTCCCGGCTGGCTCCCGCTGGCTCTCGCTCCCTCGTTCAGACGCCTGGCATGACGGCAGCCCGGCTTTATACGGCGGGCGGAGGGCAGGGGTGTTGCGCAGAGCCAGGGTCAAGCCTTAAAACAAACTCTTCTTTCACGACGCTTCCTGGGCAGATTCCCAGGCATGCCCCGGCCAGCGGCGCCTGAAGCCGAGCCAGAACTGCAGTAGCTCAGCCTTACCAGCAGCTCACACAGCAGCCTTGTCCTTCTTAGCAGCTTATATAAATCTCTGTTAAGCTCCAGTAGCTACCACTATGTTTTCTAATTAAATTTTAACCCTTTTGCCATATGCCCTGACAACAACCCCATTTCGACGCTACAGGAGGAGAAGGAAACCGCTCGGCAGCGTTAATCGCCGCCGCACTTCGGTTAGCTGAGCAGGCGCTTCACGCGCAGCTCCCGCCTAACACACGGCGTTATCTGCCTCCGACACCTCATTATCTGCCACGCAGGGAACAAAGCTGTCATCGTTTTCTCCCGGATGATCCCGTGCTCAAATTATACACTAGAAATCCTATTTTAAAAAAGCACCTCCAGGAGCCAGCGAGCGGAGGGGGAAAGAAAAAAAAAAAAAAAAAAAAAGAAAAGGGATCAGTATACTCCTGCAGAAATAGATGCACTAACTTCTCTTCCAGCTCGCATCACAGCAGATGCCCACAGCACAGAGCCATTTCTCTGCTCTACACCTCCCCCTTGGCTGTTGCATCGTACCAGTTAAATGCTCAACAGCTGCTAAAGAGGTGATTTTGCTCTACTCTTAAACTAACTCCATTAATGCAGCACTTGCTGCATGAGAAAAACAAAGCTACTCATGCTAGCTGAGCTCTTCACAAACAGCCCACAGCAAATAAACACTGAAATAATAGCCCACAAGAGACTCCAGCCTTGCCTTGATAGTCAGTTTAAAATTAAGCAGCACCTTGCTCTTCTGGGGCTTAAACTGTTAATGCTGCCAAGCCACACCTTTCATTTGTGAGCTCTTTCCTATTAAAAGCTAAGGGAGGGTGAAGTCAAAGGACAATTAATCTTTTTAAGACCCTCTCAGAGGATTTGACATTTCCTAAGCTTTTTGGGACAGGAGCTGCAGGGAGCCCCACATGCCACCATCAGCACCTTGCTGAAGAAACTACTCAAAAAGCAGATTTTTGGCTAAAACCATCAGCAAGACCCACCTGTAAAATAATCTCTCTTGTGCAATGAAACAAATGAAAAAGGGGCAGGAACAGCTTGCGTAAAGGCTGCATGGGAGAGCTAAATCCCATGGCATTGCTGGTACTGCTTCCCCAAGGGTACTGCCTGCAAACAGCCTCCACACCAGAGTTGCAGCAGCCCTGTCCCAAAGGCTCTTCATGGGAAGAAGACACCCTGCATGCTCATAGCACAGTACAAGTATTCACAAAACCCATTTCGTTCTGTATTAATCAACCTTCTTCGTATTGAAAGAGCCTACGCTCACGCATAGTGAGCTCCCGTGTCGTAGTTGGGGTGATGTAATTCTGTAGACAGTTGAGTGCCTGTTTTAGACGGGCTTTGGACCTGTGTGTCTCCAAGCATCACACTTTCCTTTTACACATAACGAAGCAAAAGCAGCTCTGCTCCTCCTGGTGCCGGTATCTATTGGCTATGCTGCTGCCAGGAAGTTTAAATCTCTCCAAGCCTTGCTTTCACATGGGGAAAAACAACTGTATTTCAAATGTTATTAGAAACCCTTACAAAGTGAGCTGGTGCAGAGAGAGATACAGCTTGTTATAACAAAAGGCGAGCAAATACTTGGGCTCTACATTGAAATCCAGCATCCATATACCCACCCCAAGAGAGTTTTATCACCCCTTTGAATGCTGTCTGAGAGCTAGTGGCCACAAGGAAGTCTTCCTCTTCCTCCAATGTTGCCCATCATCACTGTTTTGCATTTAGAGGACTTCAACATCAACACACATGCACAAAATGGAAAAAGTTTCTGTCTTCCACTGGGAGAGAGTGGTGACAAATATCTACAGAGTTATTCCAATAACCTAAGCCAGTACCAGCACCAGGCTCGGCAGCAGATAATTACCATTGCCTCAGATAACACTGCTTTGGAAAGGAATCAGCCAGGAAAATCTACAATGGCATCTGTGCATTATGGTCAAGTCATATCCACATTTAAACAGAGTTTAAAAAAAAAATCCAATTTTCAAGTTCCATTTCTAAAAGAAAAGAAAAGGACCTTTGTAGTTAAAGAAACAGTGCAGGGAACAGCCCCATCCTGTGCCAGGAAAATCCAGCCAACCCACTATGAAAAGTTTAAATGCTTCTGCTTTGTGCCTACTGTCCTCGGTGCCTTTATTTTCCCTAACATTTAACTAGGTTGAAAAATTAAGAATTATGAGGATTTTCTCCTTTAACACAACACAAGGGATTTGTTGTTTGGTTTTGGTTTTAAATTGGTCTGTGACCCATAGTATCTTTAAATTGAACTCACACGTTTTGCACCGTTACTCTTTATGCTTCACAAGCTACCGTGTGCCTGAGCAATGGCCTCAGGTGGCTCCATCTCAGAAGGCAGAGCCATATGTACCCAAGCCCTCCCTCCTCCGCACTCCTAACCGTTTTACCCATCAACATTTCCATTACCTTCTGCAGGCTTTATGCTCTTATAGTAAAGTTACAGCTCCACTCGCTCTATGCTAGAGCAAGGCAAGAACCTTTTCCTCACCCTTACTTAGGGTACACGGACTTCAAGTCCAGTCTCACGAATAAAAGCTTCATGCTTGTCATCCCTTCTCCAGATGAAGTAGGTGATAAATAAGAAGTGCGTGCCATCTGGACTTTACCTTCCCAGCTGACCCAAGTACATGAGGCAGTAATCACACCACCGTGCACTGTCCCTTGAACCTGGAACATAGCGTTGAACACCCACAGGACAAAAAAGAGCAAAGAAAGTTTATGATGCAAAGAGCAGATAAATGCAATTCAGAATAATTTTCGTATTTTAATATGCAGCTGATGAATTACCCATTGAAATCAGTCTTAGTCTTTTATTGACTTCCACTTTCAGAACCTGATTGTAAGTGGGTTAACTTGAAATACCTAAATAATATCCAGGCTCCTGAGAGTCAGAACAGAGATCACAAAATTCAGCAAGGGAAAGCCAGTAGGATACCCAAGTGGTTTCCAAAGTCTGTAGTATCCAGATCTCTATTCTGTGAGGAAGGGGAGGTGGGGGAAGATAGATATCTCAGGAAAGGTCTTTGTAGATGTATGTACCACTTTCAAAGGAACACAACAGACAGCTACTGCAAATCTGTTTGATGTACAGTTATATGAACAACAGGGCATTCATTTCTGGTAAGGTGTAAGCCTACACAACACGAATCTAAGGAGAACATCACTTGAAAAGACGACAGAAAACTTGATGTGTGGCAGATTCATGCTTTTCCTTACATTATTGATCATAGGTCCAGAATAATGAGTATTAAAAAGAGAACAAAGGTTTGCTACCAACATAATAGAAAAAGACGATCCCAAGTGGATTCTCAGGCTTCCTTGCATGTTATCTTCTGTACCAAAATGAATGGAACGAGGCTTAGCTGAATTACTGCTTTTCGTTTCAGAGTAGCTTATATGAAGTTCACATGAATAGAGAATTCATATACCTGTGAGACCACAGGACAAGAGCATCAATCTTCCCTTATATCTACAAAGCAGTATTGCCCCTAGATACGGCTTTTGATCAGACATACAGGAAAAAGGACACAAACACGAAGTCCCTAGTGGCAGGTAGTGAAATTAAAGCTTTGATCATTTTTGGTCTCTGAACCTTCATCAGTAAAAGGTGAGTTATTGTGCAGATGCACAAAATGCCTAATTATATGGACTAGCAGATGTCCGTCCTAACCAGTGCTTTAAAACACACGTGAATCCATAATTTGTCCTCATATATTGACTACACATGATTGCAACCAATATTCATAATATTCTGTAAAGCAGGTGGTAAAGTTCAGCGAAGACCAAAAAAACACTGAGACAGCCCTCAAAAGATTATGAGAAACCATTCCATTTCATGGCACACATTGCTATTTTGAAATCTGCTGTTACCTCAAATCCAAGGGTTCAAACCTTCAAGTCCTGATACCCTGGGATGGTCTCAGAGCAATGATAAGCATCGTAACAGTCCATGCTAGGACCCAAAGGGCTGTGGTACCACATTGTCTGCTGAATTCCCACCAGAAACCAGCTGCAGTCCCACCTCATCCTGCTACACCCAGACATGTTTCTCCTTTTTGCACAAATCCCTGTGCAGATTTTCATCAAAATTTTCCCATTTTGCTCTAGTTACAAGCCAACAGTGCATGATTACACTGCTTTTAAAAATACTTTTTTAAAATTGCCCAAAGGTGCTGATTTATAGTTTTCATGAGCATGAACAACAGGATTACTTGGGAATTAGTACTTTCTCAGACAATGCTGAAGCTGCATATCCCAACACTTTTCTTTTTTTTTTAAATTCCTGTCATGAAACAAGCCTGTCAAGCTGTGAACATTAATGCAATTAACCCCAAATAAAGATGAAGTGACTTTTCAAAAATCGTTTTTGCTACACTCTGGCCCTTAATTACCAACTTAATAAAGTGAAATACAGTCATCGGGCGCCTTCTCTTTGATGTTGTAACCTCTCAGTACCTAAGATGCTTAAAAAGCAGCACTGGTACATAGGATAAGTCTGTAATCCAACCTGCCCTGATCAAGAGCTTTTCAAGCACGATTCAACTTCTGGCAAAAGGTGTTTGCAAACCAATTTGTTTCTTTGAGATTATTGGAAAAAAAAAAACCACAAGATAGTCCTAACTAGCCTTCTTTAATCCTTTATATGAGCATGAATTTGGGGGACCTGTCAGAAATAAGTCTACACTTCCACAAAGATTTATCTACTACCATTCATGTTATCAAACTTTAATTTAGAAAGCAAATTAAATCTGCATGAAAGGGCCACACCACTCTTTAAGGCTAATAACAGCATCTGATGTAGGTATTTGGACCCCTCCCCAGGTGCTAACACCAGGAATTTTGATTCCCAGCCTTTGCCCAATGAACTGCACTTAAGTCAAGTGACCAATGTAGCTGAAAGCCACAACTGGACCCAAAATGATCCACAGCTGCAGAGGGAGGCTTTGGTACCTAGCGCTCTTCTCTCTGGATGAAGCACAGTCCCTAATAAGCTTGTTCAACAGCAGCCTTACATACTTCTAAATGACTTTTTTTCTCCTCTCAGAGAGCTTGGGCTGTACATACATTGCTCTACACTAATGATATAAACATAATGCTGTGACAAATAAACACATTTTTAAAGATGAACAGCCACTGTGCCAGAAACATGGATTTCCTGCAGTCTGCATCCCATAATAAACTAATTAGCCCTTCATGTCAGAACTGAAGTGCCACTGCCTTTTAACTTTATAAATGATTAACAGCTTGCAGTCTGCTTCCTTGAACAGCAAACTTTCATACCTGCTGAACCTAGAACTACAAAATCAGGTCAGGTTCAAAACAAGCAGCATATGCTCCAGTTTCACACAGCTCGGAGTTTATCATCTTTCACTACCACGCTATCACCATCAGAACATCACCCAGTTTTTATAATACAAATCTAGCTCCTCCAGCACTTTATGGCCAGTGCACCAGGGGTATAATTTGGCACAGCTCCGCTGACTTCAGTGAAACCTGACATATCCATACACATACAACCAGGTGAGGATGTAGTTCAAGAAGTCTACGTGCAATTTGGCAGCAGTGAGCACGACTTCTAATGCGTGTCACTATTTAACATATACCTATATACAAATCGTATTTAAATTTTTATACACACTTATTTCTAAGTCGGTAGAAGTCTACAGTCCCGTAAAGTCAGTTTGCACAGGAAAAAAGACGTAATAAGGGGAAAACACCACCCCAGCTTCTGGGGAAAGAAAGATGAAAAAACATGAGGAAAAAAAATTATTTCCAGCTGAAAGAGGATTTGTTTCTTCCACACACACAGCATCTGTGAATGCTTTCAGACAAACCGCATCTTTGTGCCCTTTCTCAGCAGCACGGGTGATGGCAAGCTGGGGACCCGCAGGAAGGATGCCATCTACCCCGTCACCAGCACCACTGCCTGCGGCTCTCCGGCACGGAGACCTGCCCCGGGAACGCCCTACAGCAGGTCAGGACGTCTGTGGGATTAACGCAACGCTGCCTTCCTCGCCCCAGGATGGGGGGGCCATCCTCCTCTTCTCCGCTTCATGGGAAGGGCTTCCTTCTCATCAGGAGGGGAGAGTCGCCGCCGGTGACACGGGAAATCATCCGGCACTCAGTGCTACTCCCAAGTCACATCTGGAGGAAACGAGAGGGCAAACGAGCACAGGGTGGGAACCTGCGGCATCCTCAGGGCTGCGGAGAAACGGGCACCACCATCACCACCGCCGCCTTCCCCCGGGAGGGCTTCACCCAGGGCCGCACGCTGGCCGGGGCGGCGGTGGTGCTGCTGGAGAAAACGGCTCACCCCGCGCTGGCCAGACCCTTGCGAGAGGGAGGCAACCCCTCGAACTCCTCCACGCTCGGGCCGCCTCTCCGGGGAGCGCCCACGGGAAGCGCCGGCACGGAGGAGAGGCCGTGGATGCCTTTGGAAGCTGCGGCAGGAAGAGCGGTTTCTCTCCAAGCTGCTGGTTTTGGCTTCCTAGCGTCCAGCCACGCAGCGGGTCACTCGCGCGCGGACTGCGCCCGTGCCTCCCACCCGCAATAACCAGCTCGTGGAGATGGTCTCCAAGCCTGAGAGGGGACGAGGAGCCCCGGCAGAACAAAGGGACAGACAGCTGACACACGCCACGAAAATAAGCGACAGGAAGCAACAAAACCACGCTTTCCCTCTACACCTGCAGGCTCAGCGGTCTCGTACCTCTGCCTCCCCCAAACTGGCAGGGGAGTAACAAAGTACACAAAATACTTTCAGCATCCTAGTTTTGGAGACAAAATTATAATAGCTTTGTGCACCGACACACCGTTCTGACAAAAGTTCCACCTCATGTGCCCAAATACTCAGGTGGGTCTGCACAGTCCCCTCCACCTCCCACCTAGACCTGCTGCAGCAGCTTCCCAGCAGCTCGGAGCAACGCCACGGGCCTCTCTGGTTTGCATTTTCGTACTGGATGTCACTCTTCCTGTCCATTGCCTTACTGGAGCCATGAAATGCTCCGGGGTCTTATCAGAGGAATAGCAGATTCAAAGTCTGGAGGACCAAGGGGCTGGAGCTCCAGGCAGGGGAACGCATCCAGCCGCACCAGTTTGTCCTGCGCCTCCCACAGCCCCAGCAGCAGCGGGAAGGTTTCTTCCCCAGCTCTGCCGACAGATCGCTCGGACAGGCGCCGCGCTCCCCGACAGGTATCAAACCTGCTCAGCCTCCCTCAGGCCCCAAGGCACTGGTCCACGATGGATGCCTGCATCGCCCCACTGCTGTCGCGGACAAAAATGGGGCAGCGTTTCCTTCGTTTTGAGTCGGCAAGGAGTATTAAAGGGATCCTGAAGAATTCAGGTAATTACTTTTGGGTGAAGTATTTAATGGTAGATATAAATATGTGAGGAGCGTGCAAATCCAGGGCTGCCCCAGCTTTATGATTGTTTTATAGCCTCGTTAATCTATGGCAAATGGGGTAGAATTACTACACAACCTAAATACTGGACAGAGATCTACAACGCTGTAAGAGGAAATGTAAGTGAGATGGTAAAGTTTCAGCATTTTGCATGATATGTATATGGCCACGAAGACAAAAATAACAACCCAAACCTATCAGTCTCCTGACAAGGATCTTTTAAAGAGTGAGAATAAATGATGTCTAACTATTATAATTATATCCTCAGTGCATTCATTCTCTCAGGATGACTAACCTGGGATGCTGTAGCCTCCAGAAAAATCATGACTCAGAGCAATGCTCTGCCCTTGATTAGACTTTATGGGTCATGCCTAGCCCAGGAAAGTTGTACACTTGTCCTTCTCTACATGCTGAGATGACAGAGTTTAGATCACTGCATCCTATCAAACATGAACCAAGAGACTATCTTGGACACCTTTGTGCTTCTTCTCCCTACCCCTAGTTTCAAGACCATAAACCCAGCAGAGCAGGATTCATTTCTGTGTCCATTCAGTATTTGGCACATCAGAGTACCAATACTGATATAAACTTTTCATCACAATCCCTATTTAAAGTAACCAAGCCCCATCCCCATTGTCGCAGGTTGGCAGAGGTCAGCAGGGATGAGGGCAGCAGCATGGCACAGGCAGCTGATGCTCTCTCAGGGCCCCAGTACTCACCTCGTCTCCCCCAGGCCAGACCACCAGCATCCAGCCCCACCGCTCTGGCACGCTCAAGAAAGAGAATGGTCCTATTGCCATTTTTATTCAGGACTTGATTCAGTACAACCTGAAGTCACCAGGCCTCATTGCACCTGCTATAGGTGAGTTCAGTTCAGAGCCTTTCGAGGCAGAGCAGTGCATTTTCCAAGTCAATTTTTGCAGAGGGAGAATCACAAACCAGTGGAAAGAGACAGCACCAGTAAATAGAAGAGGCAAAAAGAAATTGGTACTGTAAATCTATATAATAAGTTGCCAGCACTCTTGGTGCTATGGAGTGATGTTTTCTGAGAATGCAGCTCTGCTGCAACCGTGCTTCTCAAGCTAGGAAGCAAAAAAACATCATTTTCACAGTGTATCATCTGTCACTACAGCAATTAGTGCCTCATTTTGCTATCAAAGCACCTGTGCAGTGCACATTTGCCAGCTCCGGACAAATAAATGGGGGACAACCACCTAGAATTCAAAAGGAGGCAAATCAGTATGTTTTGTTGTTAGAGCAGATGAGCTCTGCATCTCTTGAAGGTGAGCCTCAGTGCTGGGTGTTTGACCATGGAAAAGGAAACGAGTCAAGCAGCTCATGGCATTTCCCCACAGAGGGACCACGTCACTTTTACAGGGTGCTAAATATTGCTACGAGTAAGACTGAAGCAAGCTTTCCAAAGCGCACGAGCTGTTGGCCGTTCAGAAAGTAGGTGTGTGTCCAACAGCGTGGGGCCACAGGAAGCAAGGAGAAACTGAACCAAAGGAGAAGAAAAAAGAGCAGCCATTGAAAGGATGCTTTTATCCTCAGAAGGCCTCCAAAATAAACAAGCCGCATGCCATGGGCTTGATCCAAAGCCCATTGAAATCGATGGAAAGACTCCAACTGCCCTCAATAGGCTCGCAGTGAGGCCGGGCATGCCAAGAGAGCTCCACGCGCTGCCCCACCAACACGCTGACCCCCCATCACCATGTCCTGCAGTTCCTCCTGCCGTTGCTCAGTTCTTCTCTCCTTGGCCTCAGCAGGCATTTTGCAATCACTAGCTACTCAAGCCGTCCAAAATTGTTTATGTTACATGAAAATTAAAAAAATTATTTTTAAATAATTTTTTTTCAACCCAACCCCAGGAATACAGGAACATGGATGGGTCAGGAATCAATTAACCACATAGCTTGAGCCCGCAAGATATATATCTGCATAGAAAACCTGAACCATAACTCTGCCTCATACTTTGTGACGTGCTTTCTGGAGCCACCACACAGGTCAGTCCTCCACCAGTGACCACCCTTGCATTTGCCCAGAAGCTTTCAGTATTTGGAGAAGAAATCTGCACCGATACTACAGAAATTCAAAGTTCCTTTCGCCAAGAAAGACGGGCCAAGTTAATACAACACGTATTTAGCATGTTCGAGCTGAGCAGAGCCCCTCCAAGAATAAAAGCAAGGAGCCCCGGTCCAATTTTCCCTCCCTTTTTTAAAAAAACCACACCAGCAGTGGCTGTATCAGATGCCCCTGGGGCAGGAGCAGTGACATTGGGAAATGTCAGAAACTCAGACAATGAGAAAGGAAGCAGGGAGGGAAAGGCAGAGGGGACAGAGGGGACAGTGGGATGGCCGCAGTGGCTGTGGCCCCAGCTGCTGGGTCAGCCCGTTGAGGTCTGCAGGACCTCACCCCTTCCAAAAGGAGGGTGCAGGACACAGAGCCTCGTCCCTGCCAGGCGAGGTTTCCCCACATCTCACCCCCTTCTCACGGTCCCCCAGCAGACACGCGTGTGGCACAGCGCCGGGCGTCTCGCCCGTCCCAGCTCCCCCGCTTGCCAGCACATCTGCTGCCACAGCTGGAAGCCATGGCTGGATCCAGCAGGTAAAGCTGTACAACCCCTTATGGTATAGATATATATATGCAGAGGGTGAGGACATGGGTGCATTGGGGTGGATTACCCCAGCACACTACTAAACCAGAGTCCCTTGGTTTGTAGCTTAATGGGGAGAATAAGAGGGGAGAGCCGATGGCAGAAAGGAAGAGTCGATTTTACCAAAGGGCTGTTGATAGCACGGACTGTTAAAACTCATCTTCAGAAAAAAAAACCCAAAACCAAAACAACTTTTAAATACAGTTTGGATGCAGTGTTTTGTTCTTGTTTTTAACGCCTTTAAACTCTTCTGCAGTCACCTTGGCAGAGAGGGAAGCAGAATAGATATGCTGGGAGCAGGGCTTTACCCCAGCCAGGCTCCCCACAGTTTCTTCATCGATCTTCTGGCCATCCTGCAACAACATAAACTCCCCAATGGGGGTCAATCTAAGACCATTCATATGCTTAAAAAAGTTATTCCTGCTATAATGGGCACAAATGAGAATTCAGCATTTGTTAACAATTATCCTAGGCAATAACTTCAGTCTCCCCGTCATACTTCAAATGGAAACAACGCAGTAACTGAGCAGTACCTGTTGGCAGAGAAACTTTTAAATAGATGGATAGGAGTGGCTGAAATGGCTTCCCGAAAGAAAAATTCTCATTGCTTTCCCCCCCCTCTTTGGGATATAAAACAGGCTTGCAAACTGCCCTTGCCATTATCAGAGCTGTGATTCAATCAGCATTTCATGGTCCTAATTAACGGGTATTTGTTTTCATGGGCGTGATTCCTCATTTGCCAAGACTGCAAAATTATAATGCATTTTTCCCATCCTCCTTGGAGAGGACATGAGTGCTTAGGCAGGGAAAGGAAGCCATTTGGAGCAGGAAGAGGATGCTTGGAAGCAGAGCTGGAGTGCTCATATTAGGTCCTTTCTGAGGTCAGAGGATCAAATTGACATATAAAAAAAAATAGCTGCTATTCTCATTCAGGTTAATGGGCTAAACTGTAGCACAAACCACCCTTTGCCTGCCTGTTTCAGCAGCTCGCACCATCCTGCCCAGCTGCTCCTGGAGGATGCTTCCCAGGAGCCAGCCCTGCTCCCATCCTGCGCACATGGTTGAAAGGGAAGGGGACAGGGGACATCAAACCCAGGGAAACCACAGCCCCTGGTCCTCCTCTTCCTCCAGTCCCACATCAGGAGGAAGAAGGAGGACTTCCAGCTACTGCTGACTGGACCCTGCTACACCCAGTTTCATTACCTCTTGTCCCATATACCTGTTTCTCAAGTCTTGAAGAGCCACAAAAGGAACAGAGGGATCAAACTTCCTTCTCCTTACAGGCACCTGCCCCTCTCAGTATGGCACACTGCGGACTACGGGATATCAGGTGGCTCGCCAGGTCCCGTCCCATCATCAGCATCCACCAGAGCCGAGGTTGCTGTACATCTCTTGCTCCCTACATTCTAAACATATTTTTCATCCTTCAGGGAGACAAACAAGGATATTTGGGCCACAGTGGGGAAAAAGGATTGGAGAAACTGCCAGGAGACAGGCAGTAGCTTTAGGGTGGGAAAAACTCCAGGATTACCCCCTCAAGACCCTAAAGAAAGCACAGCTATAGGCTGCAAGGGGCTCAAATGTACCATAGGCTGGCTGTAAAGATAATATCTCTCATTAGGGGCACAAACAGAGGGGACTGTCCCTCCTCTACACAGCCCTGTCCTTCCCACCCCTCCCCATGCACTAACTGGCCTTGGCAGGACACAGGGGCATCTGCCCTTCCACACAGAGGCAGCAAGCTCCTTCAGCACACGGATCACAGCACACAACTCATTCCTAGGATTTGCACAGAAATGTCAAGGGGGAAATAAATTCAGGGATTCAAAAACAAATCTAGTGGATGCTACATTTCCAAATCCTCTGGGAGTCAGGAAAAAAAAGAGTTACATATAATATCCTTTACCCCTTTCTCCTGCTGATTGTTAAATCAAATAAAACCCCCCACAAGAACGCAGCAACCACTGGAATACAATTCATGTTTCTGTATTGCTAAATTATGCATTGGCCTTACAGCAGGTAAAATTGTAGCACAGCACCATCTGTTTCTCAATATGCTTGCTGCCAGCTACCATAGCAGGGATTTACTCGCATATCCCTTTCGAGGTACAGCTGAGCTGATGGGCAGAACGTCTGTCACCAGAGAAAGGGATCTGTCACCTGCCCACTGCACATTTGGGATATACCCTACCAAAAGGTGGGGACAGATCATTTATTTTGACATACAGGATAGGCTTACAGTGCCAGCTCTAGTCAATAGCCCTTGATGATGCTACACATCCTTAAAATACTGTGGGAGATAACATGTTTTCCAGCTGTTTGTGCCTTATGCCAGAGCACATTTATACCAGCAATTTCATTTCTAAATCTTCCAAGGGTTGCTGCAAGTTTTTCCGTTATGATAGAAGAAAGGAAAGGAGAAAAGCAGCCAACATTTCCACATCTTTAGATTAAAATTTAAGGGACTTGTACACATGTACACATGAAAGTCTCAACCATTAATCAGGCAGCTTCCAACTTCTTGTGTCTTTTGGCTTCAAGCAGATCTCGAATAGTAACCAAAGCACCAGGGAGCTCAGTACAGAGCAGACCCTGAAGGTGACTGTCCCAGGGGGGTTTCAGTGGGTGCCCAGGCCCAGCGACAGGGGTGCAGAGCCCTGCCAGCACCAAGCTGCCCCATCCTGTGGCTCCCTTGGCTGGGTCCAGAGCTACTGCTGAAGGACAGACCTGGCAGGCAACGGAGCAAAACCCACACCCCCGACTCGCCCCAAATTCCTGCTCTTCTGCCTGCGGAGCAACTGTTGAGGCTCTGTGCTCAGCAAGGACAGCAAAGTCCACCACAGCCTGGAGCAGCGGTGGCTGCTGCTGCCATAGCAAACGCTTTCAGCCTGTGAGGTTCTCGGTACGGGCTCCAGCACCTGGCCCAAGGCAGGGCAGCATCCCCACACAGTTATGCCTCCATCCCCTTGACATCCATGGTAGACATAGCGTCCAAATGAATGCCTGACCCACCAGCCAGCCCAGCATCAGGAGCCGCACCACGAATAGGTCTGCCACCGGCAACACCCGTGCAAAGTGAGCTTGGGAGAAGCTTTTGAATACCCTTCATGCTCAGTCACTTCTGATCCGAGCTCCCAGGAGGACCTCCACCAACAGCAGGAACACCCCCCCCCCCCCCCCCAACTCAAAAGGCAGTAACAGTCTCCCAGGCTCAAGCAACTCAACTTGTCAACTCAAACAACAAGTTACTCTCACCTGAGACTCAGGAGACAGGTACCTTCTGGAGGCGAAAGCTGCTTGCACACCCTACCCTCTGCCACACGCCATAAAAACCTCTCCTTAACTCTGTATCTGGATGCTCCACTCAGTCCCCCTGACCTCAACTTGGGTCTTCTGCAACGCCTCCTCCGTGGGGCTGCCGCCAGTCGAAGGCTGCTGGCCACACACCACGGCACCCGAGCTGGTGGCTGGAAGCAGGGGAATTCCTGCAGCACAGAGAGAAGAGACCAAGCACCTCCCAGGGCGCCCGGGACAAGAGAGTGCCTGTCAGGAGACAAAAGTAATGAGCAAACTGGTTCAGCCTGTTACTGCCTATGCTGAAGGCCAGCTCGGCACAGGAGGTGTTTAAGTCATGTGTTTGCTCCTGTCCCAGCCTGGAAGGAAAAAAAAAAAAAAAAAAAAAAGAAAAGAAAGTGGCTCCGTAAGATTTAAGACTTCCACCTAACCAGTTTCAAAGGGGACATTTGATGACCAAAATAAGAACAAAACAAGAGTTAGAACTTCAATGCCAAAGTTGGAACAAAACAAGCTCTCTCTCCTCCTTCCCGATTTTCTTTTGCATATATGCACCTCCTATTCCACAGCCCTAGTTTCACTGTTCAGAGTCAGGAATAGGGAGTCTTGTTTCCACTTCTCTCCCCTCCAGCCTCATCTATCACACGGGCTATAAGGAATCAAGACAACCAGCATCACTTTACAAATGACCAGCCCCCACCTCCTAACTTCCCATGGAAGAAAAGGAGAGGATCCATGAATGTTTCAAGAAAGCTTCATCTGATCTAGAAGTACAACCTGTGATACTTAAGGCATAAACAAAAGGTATCCCAATTCCCACGGTTGCAGGTTTCAGTAGCTGCTTTGCTGCATATGGGAAGTACCATACAAATGCACCAAAACACGGTGGCAACTGGCTGCTGTGGCTCTGAGCCAGCGCTATGCCAAGGGAAAAAGGCTGATCCCAAGCTGAGCCAGTCTGGCTGTATTGGGTAGCAGCAAGCACAAGAGCCGCTAGCCCATCCGTGGCTGCAGGACTCCTCCTCGACTCCACTGGAAACACACTCATGCTTCAGGTCTTCAGGTCAGCTCAAGGAGCTCAGACCTCAGGTCACTTTTCCCCATTTCCCCCAATAAAATGACTTCCTAGAGAGAAATCAAGCTCTTGGATGTCTCATTCTTCATCATTGCAGCCCTGTTAGTGTCTGTGCTTTGCTGCATTTCAGCTGCCTTCTAGTAGAGAACTGTTGCTATTCAGACAGAGATTCTCCTACTTCACTGTACATCCCTAGAGAACGAGTGTAAAATCAGCATCCCCAAGGGAGCCACTGGCTTGCCTACAGCATCCAGAATGCTCAACTCAGATTTTGACACTCAGGATTTAAAACTTCTTAAAGCATCTCTGCATGAGCACACCTCTAGTATGCTATCGGAGTGCCTTGCTAGAAGCCTCATCCATTCACACCTGTAGTTCTCTTGCCTTTGCTTATCCTCACTTTTCCACACTACGTATGATTTCATCCTTTCCATTATTTCACTCCTCTTACTTTCATCCAGTCTCTTTATGGGACACTACAAAGACAGAGTATCTATTTTCCCTTACAAAAATCTCATGCATGCTAAATGGGTAGATTTTTCCAAATTTTTACCCGCAGTCATGCAGAACGACCTCCCTGTCCAAGCCTGCTAATAACAGACATGGTCTACAGATGAAGCCAGGTACACAGCCAAGACACTGGTGCAGAGATTGAACCGCAGCACAGCTCCCTGATAATCTCTCTGGTGGCCCCCCTTTCCAGCAGCTACGACTGCTGCATGCCTTGGTTCATTCCAGATGCAAACCCAGCCTTGCTTAACATCTTTTAAGTTCATCTCCGCATAATCCTTCCCTCCTTTAGATTAATGAAGTATTTCCAAGGAACAGAAATATACATGTTACCTAATTACAGGAGTCAGGATGAAGCAGATCTTTTAAACAAAACACATCCTGACTAAGCTCTTCTAACCCTGCCTACCCAATCTCCCCCCACTCCATCCCCCCAGGTATCCCCAACAAGCAGCTCCTCAAAGCAACAGCACTTTGCTGCTGCGGGACCGGTCTTTCAATGGCCCAGGGCACCGGTGCCTGTTTCAAGCTGGCTCTCATGCAGGGAATCCATCCAATTCACCTCCCAGGTGAATTTTGCTATGATGCCCCTCCTGCATCCACACACCTGCTCTTCAGAGAGGGCAGCTCTAGCACTAGAAGTATCCAACACTGCTAAGATCTTCTGTTCTCTCCGGGTTTTCTCCTCAGTAGGCTGCAGCATGCATTACTTACAGTTTTGGGGACCTTCACGTGCAAAACTCAAGCCTGGGGGAACTGCCCAACACACTGCCTGGGCAGCTCCCCGGGGATTTCAGTGTTGCCAACCACGTCTTAATAATTGTATTTTGAATCCTTGTGATCACAGTAATGATGGTACCTGTCAGACAGGACTTGCACCGGTTTCAACCCTCTCCACACATGTACCCACCACAACATACAAACAGCCAGAATAAAAGAACCCACCTTGAAGTATCTCTCCCTTATGGAAACAAAGCAAAACCTTTCCCAAAGCAGGAATAGCATAGTTGGCACCGAGGGATGCCAGCACACAGGGGGCACGCTGCCCCAGCCCATTGATTCACTCCTGCAGCTGTTAAGAGTCACCCTACAATTTTATGGTACAGAGAGAAACCTAGTGCAGAAATTTGCCGTTCACATGAGCCAGCAGTCCCTCCACGGGATCAGTCCCCAGGAGTGCTGCTGTTCACACCAAAAAGCGTGGGGCAGGGGCAGGAACAGCCCCACTGTCAGTGGAAACGCAGAGGTTCGACACCACGTCGCAGCAACCGCCTTCCCACCTCCCGCAGCAGCGATACTCTCTAGAAGAGCAAAATTTAACCCCCACCATCTGCTTAACACGCACTAATCGCTTAGCGATCAGATTCCTACCAGCAAGACGGAGCATCGTCAGGTTGAGATGAAAAGGATTACACCGATTACAAATTTTAGGAGGCCATGGATAGATAGCCATGATCTCCGCTCCTGCAGTGATTTATTGCGGGCCGTGGTTCACTAGAGGGCAGCCGGCACACGGCTCAGATCCACCACCCCAAACCTCTGCAAGCGCAGAACCTCACCCTGCACAGCCTTGGAGGGCTCCAATATAAACACATAAACAGCACAATGGAATTTGCACAAGCAATGGTGTGGTGAGGGAGAAGTTAAAAAAAGAAACAAAAAACCCCCCACCTTTATTAACCCTATACTATGCACGTGGTGTGGCTCAGACGCAGGCTTGAACTCTTGAACAGAGGCACACACTTAGCTCCCAGTGCGCTGACTGCTCAAACCAGGCCACCAGCTCCAATATTCAACCCCGCTTTTGATGGTTTTCCCCACAAAAGTGCCAATACTTAATGAACAATATAGGCTTTTCACCAAAACCTCTAAATTTATCTCCATGAACCCAGGAGACAGAGACAGCGAGTTATTCAGCTACCTACAGAGAAAAAAAACCAGCTATTTCATTAAAAACAGGCCATATTTTTGCTTTCTTGCTTATGCCAGACAAATACAAATCAATGAACCAGCAGCACTAAGAACCACAAGTGCATCCCCCTATCCCCAGGAAAGTCCCTTTCTTGCGTGGGAATACCCACAACCTCGCCTGCTGAGCAATTTCACACCAGCCAGAAACTGTGAGATCTAACCCCATTGCTGGGAGATTTACTCTGTATTTTAAGTATTTATTCTCTTGGTAAATTTTACCACGGTGTAATTGCCTTTGTACGGCAACGATCTATTATCCTATTAGGAAATACCATGGGAATAGGGATTTAAGGTAGATAGCATAAGTTCTCACCAGTAATAACCTCCAGCAGGACTGATTTGCTTGTATCAATAGTTAATCAGATCAAATATTCCCAATGGACCCTTTTCTGATAGCGTGTTATGTATGTGAAGGACCAGCAATCTGACCCAAATCTTACTGGAGTCACTTGGAGGCTTTCCATGCTGGATCAGTCCCTCCAAGGCCAACAAATTGTTCTGCAGGGCCTTGAACCCACACAGCTCCACAGATGACCCCAGCTCATCTCAGCAGCGGCTACCCTTCAGTCGGTTCTACTCCATGTTTTAACTGACCAAATTCAGTCTTATTATAGCTAAAAGTCTTCACAAACTGATATCTAATAGAAGAAAATTGCTCTCAGACTAGAAAGGAACATAATTTAAAATACACCACAAAAAAGAACATTGATTTTTCAGAAGAGGATGATTTTCCTCTTTATTTTATAAACTGCTCTCAGCTCTTCATGGCCACCATGGTCCCAATTCCACACCTAGACCTAAGTCAGCTCCCAAACATCTCTTTGCATTTAAGGAGTGAAACACACTGCGTCCAAGAAATTCCCTGTGAGAAATCAGTCCTTTCCACAGTCCACAGGCACAGTATAATTGATGTTTTCCTGCTTCATGTATTTTAAGAGCATGTTGGCAAGCTGGAATTTGTTTCATACACATTTTTTCCAGTCTGTCCCTTAATTCACCTGAAATCATTGCAAGATGACAGGACAGAGGTCACCCTTTACTCTGTTGCTAGAAAGTAATCCCAGAGCAATCACACCGTGGGAAAGAGCTCGCAGGGCAGCACATGAACTCACTGCTCGAGACACCTGCAGTAGCTTAAATACTTGGACAGAATGAAAAATAAGCCCTTCTCCAGGATTGCCTATTATTATTTTACCTCTCCTTGAACAGGGATTTTCACTCATATAGACACTTACGTATAGATTAGAAATGAGAAAGCGAGCTGGTTTGAATTAAAGACCATCCTATCACTTTACATGCAATGTTCACATGCCAAAATCTTGGATGGGATTTTTAAAGTTTTATTCTCTAACTCCAGTAATTTAGCAGCGCATATTGATTTTGAAAGAATGGACAAAGCTAAGTAAGCAGGATGCAGTGGCAGCCAGGAATAACTGCTGAGAGAGAGAAAGGACTAAGAAAAGAAAGAAATAAAATCACTTAATCACTGAAAGATGAGAGGAGGAGTCCATGTCTTCCCTCACTTGAATGGCAAACTTCCCATCAGTTTAAAGACACCCCTTAAAATTTCTTTTAATTGCAAGTCTAGGAAAGTCCAGATACAAAAAGAAAACCAGCCCATATTGTCCAGAGGCTCAAAAATTATTTCAGTTTATTCTAAAAAGAGAATTTTATATGACGTGTATGTGGGTTTGTTGTTGGTTTGCCCCCCACACACACTAAAAACATGATATGGCAGTGACCCTAGTGGAGCCAAAGTCCCCCCGGGCAGTGCCAGCGCCATAAGGGATCACCCCCTTTACCTTGCTCTCGGGGGAAATCACACCAGGCAAGAGGCTGCAATACAGTAGTTAAGGGTCAAGGCAACATTTCAGGTGAATCTTAAGTTTCACACATTCTGGATCGGCTCTCCAGAAACCTCCTGACTCCCCAAAAATGAACTGCTGCACAGGGCTAGGCAAAACTTCCCCCAGCCCTGGGGTCAATAGGGACAACACAACCTTCTCCCTGTCATAACACAGCAAAGCCTGCCCATCCTCTCCTTGGAACAGGACTGTATTCTACTACCTAAAAACCAGAAGAAACAAGAAACAGTGTATGGGGAAGGGATTAGTGTCAGAAATTAATTAACACATAATGCCCAAACAAATGAGTTTCATCCCAGTTTATTCGCTCCATCCCAGAGGGAGAATATCCTTCTTATCAGAGCAGCAGAGAAAGCAAGGACAAGTCTAATAAAAAGACAAGCTGGGCTTCCGAGAGTTGTTATTTTTAACTAATTCTCCCTTTTTGTTCCACGTTATTTTAATTAAAGGGTTGAGATTGTAGTAAGAGCCCAATCTTGCACTAGCATTAATCTGCAGCACCCTGCAAGGCAACAAGGATCTTGGCTCAGGTTACTGAGCACAATTTCTAAAGAGGCTGTTTTAACACACAGTACAATTTGAAGTCTTTGCCACGTTAACTCTGGGGAGAAAAACAACGTTCTTGCAGAGCCATGACTCTGCTGTATTTGTCATGTAGCATTATATTCTCCAAATGATGTTTTCTAGCCAGGCACAGAACAAATGTGCAGCAGTGGTGAGGTTAACAAGACAACTCTTAGCTTTCTTCTGTTACATGACACACCCGGAGTTAGGGCTGGGTTTTGGAGGGTTTTATTTTTTGAGAAAGAAAAGCAAAAGGGGAAACCGTGTACTGAAGTTGCATCTGCTCAGGGTGAGCATCCTGCATCAGCTGGGGAGAAGAGGGGGTTCTACAGCACAGTGACAAGAGCTCGTACACATGCAGACTCACTCCGCACCCCTGGAAGATGCCACATCCCAGCTGCTCCCAGCTCATCCCAGGGTGGGAGACCTCAGCTGGTCTCACTCCCAGCTGCGCAAAACAGAGCCCACAGGGACATGCTGGGACCCCAGTAAGACGGCAGGTTTTCATTTCACAGCAGGTGGGAAATCTCAGCAGTCAGTGGCCTGGGGTTGTCATCCCCAGGACAGGCAACGGGGCCATTTCTGAGAAGGGACCACATCACATGGAGAAAGACAAGTGTCAGCAGCAAGTGCAGTGTTAGGGGAGACCCCCCCCACACCAGGACAGTGTTCTCCATGACAAATCCCATGTCGGGGGGCACACAAGGGCAGCCGCTGTGCTCAGGCTGTTCAGAGCTCTTCTCCTTGGGTCTCATCACAGGGGAAGGAAACAAGGGGCCTTGAAGTCCCAGTCTCCATCACTCATCACCCACCACCCAGGAAGGGGCCACGATAGCTCCCACTAACACCAGCCACAGCAGCAGCGAACAAATTATGCAAAGCAACCCCTGTTCTAAAAATTAAGGCAAAAGAAGGGTAAGTCCCAGCCTTGCACGCTGCAAAGAACGGCTCGGCAGGAACAGCTCTGGGTCCTGCGGCCATGCGTTTTCAAATGCTTATCTCCTCCCAGCACAGGAAGATTTAATGTGGAGAGCCAGAACGGCTGCCCTGGGAAACCTCCCGCCCAGAGATGCAGCCTTGTATTTATGAGCTGTTAACTTCCCAGCTTGCATGGAAATTTATCTGGGTGAGTGCTGGGACAGACCTGGGCTCAGCAGAAGCAGAGCAGAAGGCTGCAGCAGCCCTCCTAGCTCCCTGGGTCAGCAGCAACCAGCCCCTGACAAGGAAAGAAAACTGGACTTGAGTGATTTCGGGTGATTTCAAGTGATTTTCTCACTCGCCACTGTCTCCCCATTGCCCCCAGTTTCACATATTTTTCTATCAAGGAGCCCCCTTCTAAACAAAACATTGCTCTGCTCTCTTACAGCTAAAAAAAGCTCACCACAAAACCAAGATTTGGACTTTGCAAAGACTTAGCGACAACAAGCTGTGCCTAAAAGCCACGCTGCACTTCAGAGAAAGCAGGGGCCTGTTGCAGGACTCGGGATTGTGTGAAAATGGCAGTAGGGTCCTTCCCCAACACAGATCCATACGTACCCACATGGATGGGTCAGTTTGCAGTAGCAGGGTACCAGGCACCCGAACTCACTTACTGGGGTGAAACTGGTGTTTTGACACAGGAGTGCAGAGGTTCAGCTGGCAGCATCCTCCAAATGTAGTTTCCCATAGCGTCAAGCATTTTAGGAACAGAGATGCTCTCCTCTCCCAAAAAAAGACTGCAACAGTTTCACTTCATCTCTGCACCAGCCAAATTAATCCCCCGATGCAATCCCGTGGGGTTCCTGGTGCTTATAAACATTCCAACGAGCAGGGCTGGCAAGTCTTCAGCCCCTGACAGCCTGCAGGACCCTTCACAGCATGCTGAGGGCTCGCTCTGCCAGAAGCCTGGCACAAGTGGCAGGAGGACCTTGCTGGAGAAACAAGACAACACCACACAGCACCCTGCGCCTTCGCTAAGGAGCCTCCAGCCGGAGACTTCTGTCTTCAATTTGGATTCTGATAATTTATCATGTTTTTGGGCAATAATCACTAATCCTGTAAGAGGAAACCTTGATGACAACGGCAGTGAGTCATCCCCCTTGCATATAAGCCCCCAATTCCTTCCACTCCCCCTTCCAGGGTTTGATCCAAAACAGTCCCTTCTGTTTTCAAAGCTTCTTATCTATTCGCTTTAGCCTACAGCTCACAAGCTTGCTCTCTTCCCCTTTCTTTTGGGAAAGGCCACATACCAGCTTGGGCTGTGGGTTTAAGCAGCAGCTAGGAGGTACAAATGGACATGGTTTCTCTAATTACTGGTCTGCCCCATCTCTGCGCTGCGAATCACGTTTCTGAGCCACTCTTTGCAAGCGTTGTCCTGCACAGCTACAGTTGACTTCAGCCTGGAAAAACTTCTCTTCCCTCCACCACCTATTGGTGTTTATTTTCTTTTAGTATGAACCATTACACATAGTACAATCTAAAAGATGACAAGCAAAACAAAAAATGGATACATTATATAATGCAAAACACATATAAATTGCAAAATATTAGTTCCAGGATGAAAGAAAATTTCAGCCATGGGTTCTGCTCATTTTCTGGGATGTGTATGAGAAGTTTAGCACCTTTTGCAAAAAAAATAGCAGAACAGAATCTTGGAGAAATACACTCAACACAGCTTAAACCGAAGGGAAAAATGGGAAGAGGGAGCAGCCCCCTCCAGCAGCATGTTGCTTAACCATATCGCTTACAAATGCAAATGCGGACAATCCTGTTAAACAGGCTCAAAGCTAGTCTCATAATGCAGTTCACTGAAACTATAGGAATTTGCCCTCAAAACTTTCCTTCTAGTACCAATGTCTACACTTGGAGATCATAAAAAACATCTAATAGATAAAATTAACAGTTTCAAAAGCTCACTTGAAGTTGCCCACAGGGGACTCACATAATTATGGGATGAAAGATAAAGCTTTGTCTGGGATAAGAAGGCATAAAGTAGCGAGAAATGCATTATAAAGTTATTATCATTTGGGCTTTTTTCCATTTGTCTTCTGAGGTTCATATCTCCAGGATCTCCTCAGCTACCCTGAAAGCTACAAACCTACCAAAGGGAGAGCACCTATTGCAATATCAAGACTCCATTTGGAATTCAAGATGTAAGAAGAGAAAACAAAAACAAAGGGCCACAAGCCTTTAAGAGCTGCAAACATCATGGAGATCATCATTACCAGGGAGGGCTGGAGCTGCAGCAGCATCTAAAAACCCCATGCACAGCCAGTAAGGGCGTATAAAAACCCATTCTTGGGGCACAGACCAACCACTAAATGACAGGGGTTAGGATAAAAACTTCCTCTAAGGACTGGCTAGCCCATAGTTGTTCTGCATCAACATGCAACTCATCTGGCTCCTGTCCCTTAAAATTACTTCCATCTGCCTTCGCCCAGACTGATAGCCAAGCTTCTGGCATAAACAAACCCCTTACTACCAAACATCCCCCCCTCTCTACACCCCACTGTGCATTCCCTGCTGGGAAGAGCAGTTTCCATGCTGCTCTACAGCTCTGCAGGCAAGCTTAAACAGTCCTGCCTCATTTTTTTTTTCAGCGTGGAAGATGGTGGGAGCAGCTGCCTCCCAACATAATCTTTCTTCCTGTTATAGGGGAAGTTAGAGGATGGGTCCTCCCTGGGTCCTACCAGTTTATTAAGAGACAAAGGACATGCCCCACACAAAAACTTGCAACAACAAAACTAGCCAGCACCCAGGAAAGCCGCAGGCATTTTCCATCTAGGAGCTGCTTTCATCCCATCCGTCGTCATCCCCTCCGAGAGGGGAGCTTTACCCCCAAGACCTCCCAACACACACCAAGGACTCTTGCTGTGTCTTTTGAAGCACTCAGCAGCCAGATTGAGAGCAAGAACAGAACCTGTTTTGCTCCAGGATGGCAATCCTGGAGCGCTGGACTTGACATGCATAGGGCTGAATTACACAGTGATTCAGCTTCAACGCACTGCAAGGATGCTTCTCAAAAGACTGGGTTAGCTTCAACACACTGCGAGGATGCTTCTCGATAGACTGGGTTAGACTTGATCTATTTTGCAACTGAGTTTTCACAACAAAAAAAATAGGCAGAACCATATTCAACAGCTACTCCTTTTAATAAAGTATGCAAAAAATAACCACTTTCCTACAGCACTTACCACATAGATCATGGCTGCCCTGCATAAAGGGAGTGGTGTAACAGAGGGGCATAACCACCTGTATCACTTGCAGCTGCAATTCATATCCCAGTGCTCAGGAACAGGTTTGTACATCATCCATCTGCCATTCCTCCCGCAGCAGATTCTGCAGTATTTGACCTACAGCAAGCCAAGGCTGATATAACCCTTTCTACAAAGGCAGGTGTGCTTAGCTTCAGCATATAAAAGTCAGAGTGTATTTTCAAGCCAAAATAGAAAACACTTCTTGTTTCAAAGCTAGATCATAAATGCTCTTCCATCACTACAAAGACCTTCTCATGGACCCCACTCCCTTCTCACAGGGCAACTGAAGCACAGACCAGTGGCCTGACTCTACACAAAAAAGCAAGTTTAGAGCTGGGAGCACAGTACCCTATCCAGAGCTACACCACCTTCTCCAAACAGTCCACTGCAACCATACTGAAGCAGCATATAAAAACAATAAATCCCACAGTAATCCTGGTTTTACAGCATTTTTGTTACTGTATGCTCCAGTTGCTGTTGGAGAGACTTCCCAATGAAGGCTCTAGGTCCATTTAACAATCCAACTAATAATTGTATTTAATTTCTCAGACTATTAGTATGTAATGGAGCAATAGCGGCTCAGGCTCCTGCTGTCTGGGAAGAGAGATGTTTATGCCAAGGGCTAAGTGCATCACCTTGGGTCAGCTGGTCCCTCCGAATCCCAGAGCACATCTTCTTGGGAGCAGGAATCCCCCCCGCTCTGCTCTCAGCAGGAACTGGAGCTTCCAGTTGCTTTTTCAAAAGATGAAGAAAAATTAAAAAAAAAAAAATAAAAAAAATCAACATGTTCCCCAGTACTTTCTCCCCTTCTGTTTTTCCCCTTTGGTAATTTTCTCAAATAACAAAGCTGCTTATATGAGATGTGCACACACATAAAACAAGTTAATTAATGGTCTCAGCCTAAATTGGTGAAATCGGCATGCCTTAAGCAATGATTTAGCAGTTCAACACTCCATGCTGCCAGACTTTCTCCTTCCAAGTGGTCCTTAATCCCCGTACCGACACTTAGCTCCCTGCTGAGGAGCCGCTTCCAAAACTCAAGCTCTTTGGAGATTTTGTTCTCTAGATGGAAGCGTCTCAGATTCCCCACTGACCTTACGAGCTGGAGCACTTGCAGCGGGCTGCAGAGCTGAGCAGGAACCAGCACAACACTCCGACAGCAAAGGGATGAACATCTGCTCAGACCAACACAGAGATAAACAGGAGAGCATGGGAGAGATGAGCTCTCCAATCTCATTTAGACCAGTGACAGACCTCATTTGTGAGGTACCAAAGATTCTACTGATGCAAGTTTAAAACTGAAATCCCTTCCCGCTAAAGCCTATTTTGATTCTGTTTCATCCAGCCATCACCTTCTCTTACAAGATGTATTTTCTCATCTTATATGAAGGAAGAGGGCAAAGAGGGGAGGGCTGGGAAAGTGGAAAACATTTCTCAGCGCTACACAGTTGTGTTTATCCAGCATGCTCAGATTCCAGTTTGCAGCAATCGCTGTACCCAAGCATCTGCTGTGCACACTGGAGCAGACTGATGACTCCTGTGAAGGCCCAGAAGTCAGTCACCGCCAGGGTGAGCATCACTTCTGCCTGGGACAGGCTCCATATAGCAGAAGTGACAAGGACAACCAGAGAGGTCTGAGCCATGCACAGATATCAAGGAGCCTCCGCACGCTCCAGCCACACAGAGGATCTGCCGCAGGCTTCGCAGAGGTCTTCCTCCTGCAGAGGCTGAGCCTGGCCTGGGCACTGGGCGAGCAGGCAGGGAGATTGGACTCAGGGAACTGGGGCGAGGACTGGAGCTCAGCCAGGTCCTGCTCAGCCCATCAAGCTCCTTCCCCTCTTCCCCAAGACCTGGCCAATTCCTGGAGATGCAAACCCAGCTGCTTCTCACCAGATGGGGAAAAAGCAAACCAGGGCTCTCTCCACTCCTCTCTCCCCACATACCCAGCCCTACTTTCCCACTTCATCTCCAGAAGAGCGGTGCAGGCAGCACACCCCCGTTCTCTGCCCAGCTACGATACAATCCATCTTTGCTGGGACGCAGCCAGTTAAAGCACTGGGTCAAGGAGGGGACATGGTGACAGCAAAACCCCAAGCGATGTAACACAGCATTTTGGTCCTCTCTGACTAAAGCAAGCCATGTAAGTAGTTATGTACAGAAAGCTACTCCAGCACTCACCCAGTTTTTATCTGGTTACAAGATTCCCCCCCCCCCCCCCCCCCCAAGAGGATTAAAGCAACAAAGGAGCACAAAGGGAGAGGTGGGAGGACTGCAGCAGCATGAGGGAGATGAGAAGCCAGGGGCTCCTGCCTTTGATGTTTGGATGATCACATCATTGCAATTACTATGTCGAGGGCTCTGCTGTGTCACTGGTAAATAAATCATCCAAGGAAATGAACTGTGCAGGGAGCTTGCACCACAAGTCACAGCAGGTAAAAACGATAACAGGGAAGTCAAAGCATTTCAAACAGAGGGAAAAACTCCAAAATACTAGAAAAACAAAGTAATGTAAATTTCAAATAATTTCTCTAACAAACATAAAATCTGGGTAGGTGCCTGAACAGGGAAGATAATAGAGACTTTAGATTCATCTGTTGTTCTTCAGGAAATGAAGCCATCCGTTCATCATGTGTACTCTACTGGAGACGCAGAGAGGATAAAGAACTCAAGAATTTGTCTTCTACAAGGAAGAGTCTGGCAATTGGTTTTCTGGAGATACGTGTCTTGATACAGCATTAAAAGCTACGCAATACACTAATTTTCCTTCGCCACAAAATTTACATGTGTTGGCTCTTCTCCCCCTCCCCTGCTATCACAATAAATGAGGTGATCTGTAACACATCATGATTACACAGAATTTCATACCCCACTGCATTTTACAGAGTGACCCAAAGTAAAAAGCCATCCTAAGTACTTAATGATGATCAGTTGATTCAAGGTCTCTACTAGAGCTGATGCTCATTTCACAGATGAGTAAACAGATCCATACAAAGGTTAAGACGTGCCCAAGATCGCTGGGGCTAGGAGAAGCCAGGGCTTGCTCAGCCACAGTACCTGACAGAAAACACCCCAAAGCCCATCGAGCAAACCAAGCAGAGGAAACACCGCTGGCACAGGCAGCACACGGGAGTGGACGGGATGGAGCAGGGGGTAAGGCGCTGCTGACCCACGGACCTTTGGCCATTCTTGGATCTGCAGTGTTACCTGCCCTCTCCCTGCGGCCGCCTGCTCTCATTCAGTCTCTCCAGGCTGAGCCAAGTCTAATTTCCTCTTAGCTGCTTGCCCTAACACCACATCATCTCTCCCTCCAAGCCCACACGGCTCCAGAAATGCTTTCTAACTGCCTGCTTTGCAATTCAGAACATCCTTAAACTCCTCCATCAGCTCCATATTTGCCTATAATCCCCTTTGGATCTAACGTGTTTATACAGTATTACTTGCAAGATTTAACTCAAAGATGATTAATTCGGTTCTGTGATTTTTGGCTTCATTTTGATTTCAAGACAGCAACAGAAAGCCTAGTTTTCAGTATCTTATGGACTTTGCCTTGAATCAAAGCACTTATGAATTTGACAAACAGATTTACAGCCCTGAAGAGGACTCAGCTTTTTTTTTTTTTTTTTCTTTTAAATACAAGCTAGTTCCACTTTTATCCATCCCCTCTTTTTTTTTTAAACCCACCTAGCAATGATGGGAGCACAAATTCTATGACCACATTCATAATAGCTGTATCATGTTTATTTTAGATCAAAATCCAGCCCATTCCACTTGCAAGCGTTTAAAGCCTAGAGCCGGAGCAGGATAGTAAATTAAAAGGAGAACAACAGCAGGAAAAGCGATGGCACCCACCAACATGAGCACGTGCCACCGCTCTGCAGCCTGCATGCCCCAGGGTAGGGGGATGCAAAAGGGAGACCTTTGGCAGAGCATTGCACCCTGCAGTGCAGGATTAGTGCAGCAGTGTCAGGGCCAGCTTTTGAGAAGGCTAATACAGATGCTGCAGCTCATTACTGGGAAAAGCCAGCATGGTACTGCTCCTATTCGTGATAGCAAAGGGATGATACACACACCCCAGCCCAGTGCACACACAACATATATTGCACCATTTAATACCTCTGTTGGGTGGAAGAGCAAGGGGACAATTTATAGAGATTTGTGCCTCTGCTTTGAGCAGAGCAGGAGTTTTGCCACTTTTGTCCACACCCAGAGTGTCCTCCTTAATTCCAGTGACTTCAGGGCAGCTGAACCATAGCTGGTGGCAGATTTATCCCCTCCCAGCTCAGGCAATACCTACCAAAGTGGTGCACCCTGACGCAGGCACTCCCACACTGGTAATTAAAATTCATGCTTTGAGACATAAAGTTGTGCTACACGATGAGGTCATGAAGAAATGTTATCCCATGGACAGGGTCAGCAGGTATCTTCTCTTTCTAAGCTGAGTTACTGACACCAGCAGCCATCTAACCTGGAACAGCAGACGTTCTCCTGGCTCCCAGCTCTCCACATTGCTTAAAGAATAACCAGCTAGATCCTTAGCTGATATAAATCATTAGGATAGCATTAAGTTATTGGAGCTTCTCATTTACGCCATCTGATGCTCTAACCCGTACTACCAAATACACAGGCTTCTCCAGATCCACATAGGCAAACAGCCCACAAGATTTTCTGCTGCAGTGTAGGGACCAGGCTTAGCCCAGGCTGCTGCAGATGTTGTATCTATCTACTTCAGTTGCAGAAGCACCTGCTTTAATCCAAGGAGTATTATCTTCTCAGCATTTTATGGATTAAGTAAGCATCAGTAAATAATTTCAATCTTGACTACTAAGAAGTGATAAATTTTAGCTCAAGCCAACTACAGCTAATGCAGGTTTTCCTCAGTCTTTCCAGGGAAAGTGGTTTCGTCTCAAAACCCTGGATTTCTTCCCTTTATATCCCCCATACAACGAAGCAGGAAAGCAGGAACAACACTAACAGGAGGCTGTTCCAGTTTTGCCTGGTAACTTTGACATTCCTGTGCTCTCAAGCAGTTAACTCCTTTTCTGCAAGTTTTAATCAAAAACCACTAAAGCCTTATTTACTGGCTGAGGCTGTTCACAACATACAACACAAACAGTTCCTCCTCATTTGAATTTTGCTAATTGAGCTTCTAATCATTCAAGCTATACTCTTCAGTCTTCAGCAGCATCAATGAAAGACAAGTGCTCCAATTTTGGAAGCAGCCTTCAGCTGCTTGCAGGTTGAAGCACCTATCACTATATCTACTGCAGCCCCAACCTTCACCACTCCTCTGCTACCCTTTTGCATGAAACCTGACACTTAAATGACATCTAAAAGACCTCAAGCTGCCTCCCAGCAAGAGCCACCAGCTAACACCACATCTTCCCCAAAAGAACTGTGTTTAAGATTGCTGCACCTTCAAGCATCTCTAATTTCTCAGGCTGATGCAGCACCAGCCGGAGCAGCGAGTCTTCCCACTCACAGGACCCTGCATAATAGAGCGTGCCTAAAAAGTAATTTATCCTCAGAATAGAGTCAAGAAAGCCTTCCCTGGAAGAAGCCTTATTGCTTTCAAAGTCAACACCTGTTACATTTTCACAGCAATAAGGAAACATGATTTCATCTTAGTAATAGGTCACAGATTGCTTTACAAACATCAGTTAATCCTTACAGACCAACCTCCAACTAAATAATGACCCTTTCAAGAGTCTAAAAGGGTAAAATAAACCTCACACAGGCAAAGTGAGGGCATTTAAGACTACTCCTATCCCACTAGAAGCAATGGTCGAAGTGATGGGTGGGAAGTTGCCCTCAGATTTCTCCAGTCCTTAGCCTGAGATGTGACACAAACCAATTCCTTTACAGCTTTACAGGTCTGCATTGCACCAGATCGGCATAACACTGACAGTATTGCAGACCTTTAGTCTTGTGCAATTGCCAGCCAGGGCTTGAGGACCAGCACAACAGACACAAACCAGTCCAGTGCAGCTGCAAAACACATTAAAAGCTCCAGGACCCTGGGAATGGCCTTGATCAGTCTTCCCCAAAGGGAAGACTATTGCTGCCAAAAATGAATTCATTATTTATAGCGGAAAATAAGGTGGCTCACTGCAGCTGAGGAAGCCGCTTTCAGTTTAGAAGATGTCTTGATATGGTGCATTATGTAAAAGACATCCACACACGCACAGGCTTCTGTTACCACAGTAAGAATTTTTCTTATTTTTAATACGGAACAAAAGCTTCTCCATTAATTTCAACAGAATCAGGCCTGAACTCTAAATCTATAAGCTTGATGGGTGACAGACAAGTTTGCCTCTTTCCACCTGAAGTTCTCAAAGCTCTGCAGGCCATGCTCCTGTATCTGGCCACTTTCCGGTCAATGAACATGATTGGATTTTCTACCATTAATTCTTCACACTGGATGGCTAATGTCCTCAGATTTGCACTCCCATACCATTTACAGTCAAGAGTCATGAATTCAGGGCACACACTGTGACAAGTGACTGTTTTGATGTAGCACTTTGTTGAACAGTTTAGAATACTAGGCACCTCTTAACCTCTCTAGGACTTGACATGAAAGTTCAAGCTGTTTATTTTCCACTAACTTAGGAGGCATAAAGCCATGGCACTTTGCCTAGGCTAGCTGTATCATGTCTTGTCATTAACAGTCAGTGAGATTTCTAACACATTCTGGAGAATTCAGGTCTTTCCACCAGCTGCTTTATGGCTCAAGAGATACAGCTTTGCTTAAGCACACCAACTCTCCCCAAAGACTGCTCGCTCCCATAGAAGTTAGTTTATATGCCATTCCCTCCTCCAGATAGACCCGGGAATCCAAGACCAAACACACTGGTTATTTGAAGGCATTAGATGGTCCAAGTCACTTAGAAAGTTAAGATAAAGAATGACTACATGTGGATTTGTTTCTGGAAAGGACAGGACAAGCTTGGGGGATTATTCCTCCTCCCCTGAAAAACACACCCCAACACTATTTTCTAGGAAAAAGAACCTTAAAAATATTTTGGGTTGTACTCTTACAGGATTATCATTAAAAAGAAATAGATCAAATGATGTGAATAAATCCAAACATGTTCCAATGAGTCCAAGAAAAGGGGAAGTCAGAAACACAAAGTTCTGATCGCCTTGAACACAAGCCCACTAACAGCAACAGAGCTATTCAGGATGCACTGTGCTGATTACAGGGTGAACCATAATCTGAGAACCTCGCTCTGTAATACATTAACTCCACCTGCAGAACTATGTATACCAGCTGCACACATACACAGCAGTTGAGTTTGGAAGAATTTGTACCTCTGGTTCAAACCTAGTCCCTCTTTTTCTGCCAGTTTCTTGGCTCCTGCTATAAAGCTTGCAAGTTGTGAATCCATTTAGATGTTGCTGGCTCAGACTCTTGGCTGGGTGACCCAGAGCAACCCACTGTTCCCCATGGATGCCTGACCTGACATTGCTACGCTTCTAACAATGCAGGTCAATAAAGTCTTTGCAAAGGTCCTAAGTAAGGGTACAGGACAAAAAAAGAACATTAAAGCAGAAATTAAAATGTAGCTTTAATTTATTGTTTTTGACTGTATGCCACAATTAGGCTAACGCAACAAACGTGCATCGCGGTATTATGCTCCCCATGAGCACAGTCTTTGGGAAGGTGATGCTCACATCTCCATTTTCTGTCCCGAGTGGCTCCACAGAAATCAAACCAGGTACTCTGCACAAGCACAACAAGGTAACTGCAGTCAGGCTCTATACCTGCTGACAGAAACATTTTCAACCTTTGTCCCAGTAAGAAACATGGCAGATGAATCCAAAATAGTTTTTATTCTATTCCTCTACCAGGGGAAGGTAAGCAAGAGAAGAGCTCACTCCCTGTATTGCTTTTCTACATTGCTGTCAGCAATTGCGTGGTGAAAGAAAGTCCTTTTTTAAAAAAAATTCCAAATGTCTATTTTGTGAAGTTCTCATCCATCACATAGCATTAGAGATACTCAAGGGACTCTGCTTTGGCTTTACTGTGATTTAACATGGAGATTTGCCCCCCCTCCCCCTGCTTTATTTTACATTCTTGGGAGGCATTAAGCTTTGAGGTTCAGTAGCTCAAAGGGGGGCTTCTATCTAAAACCACCTTTACCGCAAGAAATTGTTACATGACATTTTTAAAAAATACTTTTTGGGGAAAAAAGTGTCAGATGACTTGCTGACTTCTGAAACATGCAGATTCAATGAGCAAAAAAATACAAATCCTGCTGATTCTCCAGGTTTGACCCAGAAAAGGGTACTCTTTAAAGTTTAGGAATACAGAACATCAAACTGGAGAGGGGAAAAATTTTAAAGCAAAATAATAAAAATCCACAACTACTGGCAAAGGAGCAAGGGGAAAGGGACAGACGTGATGCCATAGAGAGCAAAAAGATGGAAAATTCTTCTTCATTTTAGCTTACATGTGTAACATTAAAATACACACATAATTACACACGATATTTTCCCCTGGGAAACCCAAATTTATGTCTGGTCTGTACAAGAGGACCACACAGCTGTGACAGAGAACAGGCCTGTAATTAGGTCTCTGTTGTGCCATCAACAAATACAGCATTTACGAACATACATCCCCAGAGAGGCGAATCCCACGCATACGCAGTCGAAAGCTCACATCTCCTGTTTGCAACCTTACCTTCTTATGCATTTCGGTTTGGGTTTGATTATTAGATGCCCACAAGCACCTATTAAGTAGGCAGAAGAAACCATGGCAAAGCAAATCCCAGCTCCGCTGTTAGACAGGTCCAATAAACCAGGAACAAAGAGAGTCTGCAGCAGCGCACGCTCACCGTGCCCCTGCCGAGGCACGCACAGATCCAGGAGCGAGGGCTGTGCCGATCCCTGCAAAAAAAGCGACACCAGGACACTTGCTCCCCTTGATGGCACACTGAACATCACATCCCTGCTTTAGTGGGACTTGTGAAATAGTTTACCATTGCTCTCACTACAGGGGCAAGGTATGGACCTGTTATCACTGAAGACGCGATATCTACTGCAATGTCTTTTAAACAAGGGATGTTTAAGGGACAGCCCTAGCAAACCAGCCAGGGATCCTCCAAAGGGCTCTTGGGGATATGAGGCTGCTCTCCAATGGGGAAAATAAAATCCTACCCCTTTGCAAATCAGGGGAAGAACGTACAACTGCCACAAGGATCTAGGGATGAGGTACCGCAGCAAGTGAATGTCACAAACCATCCAAAGCAAGACAGATGCCAGCTATCCCCAGGAGCTTGCACAGGAGCAGGAGTGGCCAACACCTAGTGCCTGTCGAGCTGCTCATCCATCCAGGCCAGGAGCTCATCCCTCAAACCAGAAAAAAGGGCCTGTCCTGAAATGTTATAACCCCAGTGCAGACAGCCATAGACATCCAGAAGACAGGGTGTATGATCAAGTGAAGTACCTTTTTCTACAGCTGCAGCACACTTGTTTCCTACCACAGTGACCTACTTACCTGCCAGGGCAAAGGACCTCAATTATCAACAAATCAGAGCAGCAACAAGCTTTCTCACAACAAACATATCTAGCCCTTTAATAAAAAACACAGCTCCAAGATTTGTCGCTTATATTCCTTGCCCTATCCTGAATGAAGGAAAGGGGCTATTAAATGCTTTTTTGGACATGCTCTACAACCCCAGAGCCCCTCTCCCCACTGTCTCCAAACCCTTCCCTGCACAGTCATGTGTGCAGACGCTGCTCCTGGGCCACGGAGATCTCCGGGGAGCGCTGACCTGCTCTTCATATCCATTGATGGGGAGAACACGTGCCACAAACATCCTCATAAAATGAAACCCTTTGGAGAAAATTGGTGACCTGTCTGCTCTTCCCTTCCAGCAGACCCAGAAATGCAAGCAGGGTATTGCTCTTGTTCCTGCCCTTGGCAGAGACCTCCCTGGAAATACATTGTACCTACCTGCGCTGGGTTCCCATTGCATGGCTATAAACTTCCACATTATATAAATGCACAGCTAGACATGAAAATATCAACTGATATTTTGTGCGTGTATGTTTTTGCTCTTCCCTTTACAGTCAGCAGCAGAGCAGTGGTAATTCAAACGCTGTCATTTGGTGTTCCTTTTTTGCAAGTGCCCGCACCAATTTTAAATAAGGCAGGCTTGGCCTGAAACCAGCCCCATAGGAGGTGGGTTTTCCTTAGTCTCAGCAACATAGGAAACAAAATAGCTGCAAGACCCAATGACCACATCATGATAGGGATGGGGAGAGTGCAGGGGGTGAAGAGAGAAAGATTAATCTGAAAATACCTTGTGACAGTTTCCAAAACAGACAGCCTAAAACAAGGAGGGAAAAGATGGTAAGAGTGAAGATTGTAAGCAACAAGAAAGACAAATGGAAAGATTTCAAGTGAGTGGATCACTGCAGGAAAGCAGAGCCACCAAAGCAGCTGTATTCCCACAGCCATACTCGCCATGCCCAGCAGCATCCGCAGGAGCAGCACACGCACAACCAGGATAATGTGGTCGTAACTCACAGAAACATCAGCAAATGGCAGTTTTCCTGCTGACTGCAATAGCTCCTTGTATAATTTAGCAAAGACACAGACACTGGTCTATCATATTTCTCCTCCCTCAAAGCAGCAGCATCACTTTTTCTAGGGTTATTTTGGAGCTGGCTTAGATTTTCTTTGACAGAGAACTATGGATTCAGCAACGTTTTTTTGAAAGTAGCAGACCAGGTTCATTGGTTGAGAGCAACCCTGAAAGCCAGATAGCTCCAAACAGTTTCAGATTTCACTAAGCAGCTCGGATGAGAGCACCTTGGCACGCATCCCTGCATAACAGCATCAACGTGCCTGGAAAGCCTTGAGAATTCATACTCCTTTTAACACCACCAGGCATTTAACGATCAGCTTTCAGAAATATAGGGACATCAGAAGACGACAGTCTCCTTACACACAAGGCTGTGCAACCACCACAACTGCCTGCAAAAGTGGCTAGATTTATGGGAATTCCTGGAGAGCAGCTGTGCAGTTATTCCTGCACATAGGCATGCTCCTGCACACACCGATGTACAGTCCCCACGGAGCGGCTGGGCTGTGCATCTTCACCTCGGACACCCCAACGGTAGGTGTTCACCTGTTAAGAGAAATTGCCTTTAAGCTGAGGTAGTGAAAGATATTGTCAGAAAGTCTAGGGCTTAATCCTGGCTCAGAGCCTACATTTATACATCCCCCTTTTGGAAGGGGGGCACCAAGACCACTAGGGTCTGTTATTCAGACCTAGGATCAACAGCACCTACAGAGCAGCATTGGACAAGTACCTGCCTGTCGATTCAACCTCGACATGGGAATTCCTCTGTCTCCTCTGCTATTTGCATTCATTTCATGCAGCACCGATTCATACGAACCTTCTGCTTTACTGCACTCGGATCCGGGGAGCTGCACCCATCTCACATGGCTGTCCTCTCCCCACGGCCAGGTAACAGACTGCCAACACCTCCAGGAGTGCCAGGACACATACCTGAGCAAAAGCAAGCCACGGCTTGCCTGCCAGTTATTACAGCAGATGCCTCCAAGGCCACTGAACGAGAGGTCATGTGCCGTACCTCCTGGTAACACCTCTCCTCCAGGACTTCGCATCTTCCCTTTTAATTCTAAGCAAGCAAGAGAGCAGCACAGAAAGGGCAAGCTCAAACACAGGACTCTGCCTAACACAATGGCTGTGCGAGGAATTCAGGTTTATATGCAGAGACTGTCAAAACAAGGGGCTGAAGAAGTAGTTTACACTACAGAGCTGTGCATGCATTTTAAGAACACACAACCAGCTTCGTTAGCAATTTTTCTTCTTTAAATGAATCTTTATAGGATACATCTTGAGGGGTTCCTCTTTTCTACCCAGCTGTTGTTTTAAACCAGACCCTCCCTGCTCAAAACATGCTTAATCACAAATAACTTGGACAGCAAAAACCAGAAGGTGCCCAAAGTGATTTCTAGAAGTGGTGCCTCAAACCATTTTGCAGACAGGCGGCTGTTTTCTGGACTGACATCTCAAACAAGCACCTCTATACTCATGCAGAAGAGCTCCCCTTACCTCCTCCTCCGCATGCACCATTTTCATCTTGCTTGTGTACAGAGGTAGGAACCAGATTGGGAAGGTAAGAATACCCTGGCAAGGGTATTGCCTAGTTTGGTTTTTCAGTGTTTCTGTGAGCCAACTAGGACTTTGTTTGCTAAGCAATGACAGAGTATTTAAATGATCCTGATTAAAACCATTCAATCAAGACATCAAGCCTTTAGAAATACTGGCTATGTTTAATTCATGCTACAGCTTTTTTTTCTAAACCCCTCCCTGGTTTCAGCAATTCAGGCTGTTTTCCTCCAGCAAGCCAAACACACATACGATGAAATTCTTGCACCTCCAAAGCATAGAGACATGACAATATTAGACCTTGCTCTGGAAAAGGTCAAAGTAAACTGGAGTTTTACCAGCACTCAAAGCCACTTGGATACTCCCAGACATGAGCCAGTTTCTAAGTGGGAGTCAAGAAAGACAACTTCTTGGGAAAAACCATCCCAACACACACAGGACTTTTGAAAGATCAGCTCCTGAAGGAGCTGGTACTGGCTGCTGTTGGGGATTGGATATTAAACTAACCAATTCATTCAGATCATTTGTACAGCTTCACTTGAGACTTTAAATTTTGTACAAAGTTTTCATCACCTTCACAGTAGCCAAGCTGAAAGGGCATTCAACACAAGAAGCACACGAATTTCATGATACACCAATACAGCAGCACAGAGCTCACTAAAACATAAGCATTACAAACTTGTTAAGCCTCCCAGGCAATTGTACTGAGTTAGAGGTACTTGTTGCACCTCATTCAAATAACCCCCTGTGTGTTTATTATCTGAGAAGAGGAGTACCTTGCTTTGGCACAGTGATTTCTGGGGAAGCAAAGTGTCTCTCACTGGTTCTGTCCCGCAGGTAAAGCCACCCAGATCCATTTTCGGGGCACAGACAATACAGAGGGACACTCACTTTGGGGCCCCAACCCTTCCTGCCTTTGCTCTTCCAAACTTGCCCTCAAACCACCTTACACTTCTTGTTTTATGCAAGCTATCAGATTATATCCATTAAAATGCACTACTTAGTCCCATGCTGGCAATCTGCTTGCCCCTCCTGACCAGCAGCTATCTCCACACATCTGAGGGGACACACTTATCAATCCTCCTCAAACGAAAAGACATAACTAGAAGAACCCTTGGTGAACCATGGTGCTGCCCTTACGGAAGGGAAGGCCCCATTTCTAATTACTTCAGCAGCTGGCAGAGTGGTCTGTCAAGGTTTTTTTCTTCAGGAACAACATGAATTTCATCCCAAGATAAGTATTTAATTATCTGCTGCTTTACAATAGCCTCCCATTTTCCATTATCCGACTCTACTTTTTAATAAGGAATCTGCAGCAATCCAAGACACAAGTCTAGTCTGATGACAGTTTGACTGAGCACTGTTGGAGGAAGAGATGTGTTCCTGCCAAGACTGCAATTGGCAACGACAGTCTCTGCACCGAGCCCTCGGTACCATGCAAGACAAGCTTAACACACTGCTACTTCCACTGCTCTAGGTTTGATACGGCTGTGCACACAAATAACCACTGACTAGGTGCCTTACAATGTTTTGAAAGTTGGAAGCTAAAACACTGAAGGCCTCAAACTGGTTCTGACTTGGGCCAGTTCCAGGAGTTTAAATGGTCAGATAAAATATTCATGGAGTAACTGGCCTGGGACCTGTGCAACCGCGGCACGCACATCATGCCTGCACCAGAGCCTCTGACCAGCTTTGAGGCATCTCATGCAGACAGGAGGCAGAAGAGCAAAACAGGAGCAGTGCAAAGAACTTTTGGAAATGTTTTGACAACAACAGTTGAAAGCCACCACACTCTTGTGTTAACTTTAACAAGTTTCTCCAAGTCAGCTCCCTCCCTTCAGCCCACAGCAAAAATCACGGCTTTTTTTTTTCCTTAAACCCAGTATTCACTACAGGCTAGGAGCTAATTTATGGCAATTCATTAGGCTACTCTAACTCAGGCAACAACAATTCATGCTGTAACTTTCTGAAATGAATTCTTCACAAAAAACACTACCCCACCCTTGCAAAAAGTTAATTAAGGATTCTTTTACCTGCTCTCAGAAGATCACAGGGCAGATGCTGTCAGACAGGTTTGTTTTCTATTATTACCAATTTCAGCAGCGATTCATCTCTCCTAATCCCGTTCTGAATATCAGGTACTCACACAGACACACATTAAAATGAAATAAAGAGGTTTATTGTAACCACCCAGGCAGCAGCATTGGTTGGGATGGAGCTTGCAGAGAGGACAAGACACAACTAAGTATGTGGGGGTGACTTGCTCTCCCTAAAATCTGGAGGACATACTGTTCTTCTGAAGCCCCCCTGGCCCTCCAAATATTTGCTTGAGGTTTGCTTTATATGCACAGTTCCCTAGCGGAATGGCAAGCATGCAAAGCACATTCCTCTGCTAAGCGTCTTCTTCAAAATTGGGGTAAATACCAGCACATTCCTGCCCAGCTCACACAAACAATTTGGATTCTAATCATAGGAGCGGAGTTTGAAAGAACAGCCGACTATTGCCTTGCTGCTTGGTTTTCACTAAAACCAAGGACATGACTTTTGTCATCTGCTAATCAATATCATTAAACCCTCAGAGTGGACACATTTATCCCAGTAAGTAGGTAATCTGAACTGTATTATTTAGACAAAAACGGTAGCTATAACCATGCCAGGAGGTTCTAGCAGGTAAGAAAGTGTCCTGTATGTAAAGAACTATGCTTTATGGTAACAGAGCCATTCCTAATGTTATATTACTGTCATATTAGTACTGAGAATTTACTGGACAGTGATAAAGTTGAATTTAATTTAATTTTTCTTCCTCTCTTGCCCCATCCTCCCCTTGGACATGGGCATCACAGCTGCAGAGAAATTGCTTGCTTGAAATAATTGCACACTGAAGCAGTAAATGCAACACTTTCAAAACCTCTTGTGCTGGAGAAGGGCAGAAAGCACCATCAATAAACACCTCTGAATCCTTCCTCCCACCAGAGTAAGATAAGATCCCATGCCTTACCCAACACTTTCACCAGGCACAACACCAGACCATCAGGGTGTAGCACAAAAACACAGTTTCAAGCAAAAAAACCCAACCAACCAAAAAAAAAAAAAACCCAAACCTCACAAAACAACAAAAAAGTCCAAACCAAAATGAAAACCCCCAAACCCGCAGTGGCAATAAACCAGAAGATAACTGAAACAGTTCCACATGGACAGACACAGTTACAAGTCCAAATACATTTCTTACAGCCCAGGCAGGTCACCAAGAGTGAGGTCCTAATGTTGAAGAACTAAAAGTCACAAAAAATCCCCACCCCCTTGGATGCCATCAGTATATCTGGTCCAAGCTTAATCCGCTTTAAAGCCTCAGGTCTGCTTTGAACACTCCTCTGCTAGTTTTTCAAGCCAGCTTTCTGGGGCCTGGCAGGGATTTTTATCTGAAGAATTTCCTAACATAGAGCAACCCCGAATCAGGCTTGTACCTGCTCTCTCAGCTTTCTGTGCTATCACTCCGTCTTACACTATATTGAGTAGCCCTCCTGCCTTCAGGTTTGCACCATTCAAACACTTGTCACGGTGTTTCTTTGCACTGCTCTGCACAAACCCCCTCTTGCTTTGATGTTTATTTGCAGACCTGGCCTGTGCTGAGAAGAGCCACTCGACTCAGAATTGCAGCCCTCAAAATCATTTACTCTAGGAGTTACCACACCAGTTACGAGAACCAGCTCACATAAGAGACCACTAAAGCAAGGGTGTATTTCAAGCAGATCTTTCCAACTCCTTAAAAAGAAAAGAAAAACCACGGATTTTGCTTTGGTTTTAGCTTTCCATGATTTTTCTGCCTATGCACAAGCATCTGTCACCTTCTTGATACTTCCACACAGAATGAACCTCTGAATTTCAAGTCACAAGCCTCAGGGAGAGCCTCTCACATTCCATGAAGGTATGGGTCACAAACACGCAAAATTTCTCAGGATAAAGAAACCAGTTAAAACAAGCTAACTCCAAACAAGCCTCCCCTTTTTGGGGGGGTAGGTGACACTAAACCAACATGATAACCAGCATCAGGACTGACCCTGGGACCTCAAGAGCTCAGAGCAGGTATGGTGTGAACTGCATGGGCTCAGGCAAGGCCTGCACAAGAGCCAGAGGTATCAGGGACCGAATGCGATGTGCAGCCGTAAAATAAAAGTGCCTCCAGCCTGAGATGATGGGCATTGCTGCTGAAAGCTACTCTTACACCTGTCCTAGCCCCAGAGGAAGAAAGGCTACACACAGGTGTTATGATCCATCTACTACAGACTTAGTCAGACACCACCTCCTTCTCCCAAACCTTTTATTCTTTTCCAGAAGCATGGGATACCAGCTGCCTTAGGCAGAGCAGTACCTAGAGTGTTATCAGACATCTTTTCCTGCACAACAGGAGTTTCCACTCCCACCTGCTCCAGGAGGCAGAGCTGCCCTGAGCCCCCTCCCCAGACCTGGGAGAGTCCCAGGGTTTGGTGGCTCCAGGGTACAGCATTGGGAAGTGCTGGAAGAACAGCTGGAGATAGCATCAGGCAGAGATCCCTCTCCTCTCCATCCAGCATTCACGCACACACGCTCCTGCGGCACATCCCTCACACCTCCAGAGGCCGGGCACTACCATCACACTGTACCCAGAATGGTACTTTTACTCAGCCAAGTTTTGCTGAGGAAGACAACAGGCACAAATGATAAATTGCCAGCAAAATCCATTTTCACCACAGTATGATCTTGGGATCCTGATGAAGCATCACTGACAGCCCTTTAGTACAAAATACAATGCACACACATATGGTATATTTTATAACTGCGTACCATACTGTCCTTTATGTAGCTCACAGGAAACAAAAAATCCCATTTTCCCCTCTATTCTCTCCATTTGTTATGTAAAACAATCTACTTGACTACTTGCTTTAGTAGGGTGAACAGGCCACTGCAGGAACATCTCAGCAGCACAGCCGATGGTGCCACCAGTAGATACTGCATTACGTCCACCAGTATGTTCTTCTAAATGGAAATGACTGGAGTTTATACCTGTGGCTCCATCTCCTCCTCCCAATTTCAAGGAAGCAAATAAGACTCCTCCTGGGAGAAAGGAACCAGGACTTTAATTCTTGCAAATAGCTTCATTTGCCATTTCCTTGTTACGTCTGGCAGTTCTGTACAGCACCACTTTGCAGCCTGAGGCTACAAAACCACATGGATAGAGGGAAGCTTGTACCTAAAATCCAGGTGTGAGAGGGCCAGCTCCCACTGCATTGCAGTTGTAGGGGTGTGGAGAACTACACAGCTAGGTCAGACCAGAGTCTCCGACCTTCCTCCTCCCCCAGTAACTTACTACCTACCTCCCTGCTCCACCATTTAGTAAAGCATGCCCACTGTTGTTTAAGATCAGCTGTTCCAAAACAGGCCAACACACCTAAGCATCAGTCAGTCAGGGACTCTGAGTGGTTTGTAGTAAGATTTAAACGGCTGGATTGCAACTATAAAAATTATTGGCACATGAAAAAAATTAAAAAGCATTAAATGCAACTTCTGGCATCTCAAAGCAGAGGTTTGAGCCTGCAACTACTGCTCCTTCAGAAAGCATGTCTCCAAAAGACTCATCATGTAGGAGCTGCACCGTTAAAGGAGATGAGTCCCACTCTGCAGCCTCCTGCTCTACTACCTGCCCCAGGTAGCCGACATCTCTCCCTGCAGTTTTCACAGTTCAGGTCTCAGCTGAGACAGACCACATCTCCCAGGCCTATCTTCATGCTTTTGCACAAGGAAGGGAAAGGAATGACACAACATCTTTCTTTACTGAGACAAAGAAACAGCCACAGAAGCAGTAAACATGTTCCCCCCCTGCCTTCAGCAGGACTGCACACACTGAGCACAGCGATTGCCTGGGAGTATGAACCTCAGATTAAGTTTCCACTTACCTGGGCTCACTGGGTGAAACTTTCTAAGGATAAACTGCCAGGCAGTTCATCCCCTGCAGCATTTCCACACTTGCTGCTCCCCACCACGCTCATTTAACACCGCTCACCTTTGTTTCTCCTCTGGCTGCTCTTTCCAGCTCAGTCCCACCCATGGCTAGCTGCTCTTACTTCGCTACTTTTTTTTTTTTCCCACATTTTATTTTAGGAGGACAGGACTGCAGAACACCACTAGTATGTAAAAACAAAACCAAACAAGTACAACTTTGCAGAGGAAGTGCCAGACACACAGTCTGCCACACAGCACAACCTGCCACCCTGTACTTCAACAGCAGAGCTGGAGACAACAACTGTTAAAGCAAACTGGGAGGCTTATTCCTGGTGCCACTAAAATCCCACGCAGCTATGGTTTAGTCAAGAGCAAAGATGACACACTCCAATGTAGTTAAACAAACATACTGTAACTCAGCTGCTGCACAGCCCAGGCTCTATTCAAGTAATATGGGGGAGTTTGAAGTAGGGGAAAGGATTGCTCGCACAAGAAGAAAGGTGCAGCTTGCCCCAACAAGCATATGACACTGGGACAGGGCATAATTTCTGAAAGATGAGATGTTAATGCATTGCTAACAACCATTTCTGCTATTAAGCAACAAAGCTAGTCATGCTGGGTTAAAAAAAAAAAAAAAGACGCAGGCTGAGAATGAGGGGGTTAAAATTACTAACACCAGCTCCCCAGTGCTGGAAGTGGAAGGAACCAAGTTAGCAGCCAAGTTACCTCAAGGTAGCAAGATACCTTCAATGGACTCCAAAACAGGGTTAAAGATGGAGCTTACTTTAGCCTGGCCGAATAGTTTTTCCTAAAGATTTCTTCAAATACCTTTGTTATGAAACTTGTTTGTTTAATGATAAATTGAGGTCTGATACTCCAGACACCATGGCAGGACCTTTTCCTTTTTTTCTTCCAGGTTTCTTCTTCCTGCAGTTTGATCTGTCACATGCAGATCTAGATTATACACATGGATGCGGTAGACACTTCCTCTCCCTTCTGAACCCACCACATACCCACATGGCTTTGACCCACATTCCCCCTTGACTAGGGATGGACAATCAAGAAATCCCCATCCCCAAAGATCATTATAACAAGTAGTGTAGTGCAGAACAACAAATCTTCCTGCAAGTCTGTAGTACTGAAGCAGCGGTCACATTTTTAAAGATGAGCAAGGCTTGCAAGGGAGCAGTAGGATCTTTTATTATCCCAGTAACCCCCAGTATGCACACATACATACACACACCCCCCCACACCCTACTATCAGGCTGATTTGAGAAAGTCCATGGTTTTCCTCTCCTCCCAATGATAATCAATTCATCTAAGTGACAAACTTAGGAAGCCTTGACACTAGTGTGTTTATCAGGTTCACACTATCACCTACAAAAACAGCTGTACAAGTCTGCTGCTGTCCCCTGGGTGTCCCAAGCTAACGAGGACACACTTATTAGATTTCAACTTCAGTTCACCTTCTGTTTCATGGAAATCTGTCATTAGGTAACTCCTCTCTCGTTTCCAGCAGATACTCACATCCAACCCTTACAGTGACTTACTTGTAAGTGAAATGAAGGCTAAAACATGGAAAAGGAGTTATGCTGCTGCCAAGAGAGGCAGACTCACATGGTCAGCATTAGGAAATACTGACAGATAAGCACATAACTGCTTGCTCGGTGCCAGATAATGCATCAGCCTCAAGGCTGCCAAACACACACCTCCTGGAGCTTCCTATTTCTGCCTCCCGTGTAACCGAAATCAGGTGGGGCTGGAGAAGTGATGAGGAAAGGTTACTTCTCCAAACCTTCTCCTCTGCACAAGAGCACAGACTGTTAAATCCGTTAGAGATGCAACTGATTTTCAAGATGATTGAGACAATAGTAAAGTTAGAAAAATTTCAGTTACCTAGATAAAAAAAAGACCTCATTTTGGAAGACGGAAGGACAAATCAAGTCCAGGCTTTCAGAATCTCTAATACATTAGCTACATGATATATACACATCTCTCCATCCCACTAACAAGGATACTTACACAATAAATGCCAGTTTTATTTTAGTTGCTTAAACATTAGGTTCTATCAAATCTCTACTAAGCTTTTTTGACACTGGAGGAGGAACAAGTGATCTGAAACACTTATTCTATTTTTTCGGTAAAATTGAGTAATATGGTACAGATTAGAAAGACTCCTACTGCAGCACATCCTTTTACATTTCCCACGCTTCACCCTTCTGCTCCATATGCTGCTTTGATATGTGGTGCAGTCTTTTTACTGAAAGAGTATTATTAAAATTTTGGTCATTTAAAATTTTCTTTTAGCCAGGCCCTGCTCTCAGGCAGCATTCCTGCAAAGACATTTCCTTCATATAGTGCACAAGAGGGAACTCAGTGTCAGAGTTAAATATGCTTAAATTGCTAGATCTGCAATCTGGAGGGGTTTGTAGTTTGTTTTCTAAACTAGGAACAGAAGACTAAACTGAAATAGAGTAAGGAGAAAATGTCAGAGGAAAAGTTAGAAGGAGAAAATCTGCAAATCGTTGGACAACTGCAGCTATTTCTGTGCACTGGGGACTGTACAAACATGCTTCCCAAGCTCCAGACACACATTTACCATCATTATTACCTTCAGGGACAAACAGCATGACAGACCATGTCGAGGGTTAATCTTACACACACTTTTTTTTTTTTTTGATCTTTTGAGGTTTAAGACATTATACCTTTTATAAGAACTGCTTTATTTACTGGTTTGATTCAGTCCCAGCTCTCTTACACAATAGCTACCGAACACATGTACATCTGCTTTCCATAACATCCAAACAGGACTGTTAAGACGGATGCAGTAACCGTGTTCATGTAACCTATATGTTTAGTACTGCAATGCCTCTAGAGGTATTATGTCACATAAAATACATCAATATGCTATGATCTCAGCCCGAGGCTAGATTACGGATGGCAGCCGCCTTTTGTGCGGTACCCA